>NW_019944069.1:65521-84216 GCF_002910315.2 Salvelinus sp. IW2-2015
AAGAGACAGAGAGAGAAGAGAGACAGAGGGAAGAGAGACACGAGAAGAGAGACAGAGAAGAGAGACAGAGAAGAGAGACAGAAAGAAGAGAGAAGAGAGTCAGAAAAGAGAGACAGAGAACGAGAGGACAGAAAGGAGAAGAGAGACAGAGAAGAGAGACAGAGAAGAGAGACAGAGAAGAGAGACAGAGAAGAGAAGACAGAAAGAGAGAAGAAGAGCAAGAAAGAGAAGAGAAGAGAGAAGAAAAGGAGAAGAAGACAGAGAAGAGAGACAGAAGAGAGCAGAAAAGAAGACAGAAAGAGAGACAGAGAAGATAGACAGAGAAGAGAGACAGACAAGAGAGACAAAGAAGAGAAACAGAGAAGAGAGACAGAGAAGAAGGACAGAGAAGAGAGAAAGACAAGAGAGACAAGACAGAGAGACAGACAAGAGAGACAGACAAGAGAGACAGAGAAGAGAGAGACAGAAGAGAGACAGAAAGAGAGAGAGAGAGAAGAGAGACGAGAGAGAGAGACAGAGAGAGAGAGACAGAGAAGAGAGACAGACAAAGAGAGAAAGAGAAAAGAGAAGAGAAGAGAGACAGAGACGAGAGACAGAGAAGAGAGACAGAAGAAGAGAGACAGACACGAGAAGAAGAGAGACAGAGAAGAGAGACAGAGACGAGAGACAGAGAAGAGAGAGACAGAGAAGAGAGACAGAGAAGAGAGAGAAAGAGAGAAGAGAAGAAAGAAGACAGAGAGAGAGACAGAGAAGAGAGACAGAGAAGAGAGAAGAGAGAAAAAGAACAGAGAAGAAGAACAGAAGAGAGACAGAGAAGAGAGACAGAGAAGAGAGACAGAGAACAAGAAGAAGACAAGAGAGAAAGAAAGAGAGACAAGAAAGAGAAGAAGACAGAGAAAGAGAAGAGAAGAACAGAGAAAGAAGACAGACAAGAAGAAGAGAAAAGAGAAGAGAGACAGAGAGAGAGACAGAGAAGAGAGAACGAAGAGAACAGACAAGAGAGAAAGGAGAAAAGAGACAGAGAGAGAGACAGAGAGAAGAGAGACAAGAGAAGAGAGACAGAGAGAACGAGAACGAGACAAAGAGATGAAACAGAGAAAAGACAAGAGAGACAGACAAGAGAGACAAGAGAAAGAGAGACAGAGAAGAGAGACAGAGAAGAGAAGCAGAACAGAGAAGAGAGACAGAGAAGAGGAGACAGGAAGAAGGAGACAGAGATAGAGAAAAAGAGAGACAGGAGGAGAAGAAGACAGAGAAAGAGAAGAGGAGAGCAGAGAAGAGAGAACAGAAGAGAGAGACAGAGAAAGCGAGACAGAGAATGAGAAGAGGACAGAGAGAGAGAAGAGAAGCAGAGACAGAGAAGAGAGACAGAAAGAAGACAAGAAAAGAGAAGAGAGACAGAGACGAGAGAACAGAGAGAGAGACAGAGAAGAGAGAATGAGAAAAAGACAAAGAAGAGAGACAGAGAGAGAGACAGAGAAGAGACAGAGAAGGAAGACGAGACAATAGAAGACAAGAGAGATAGAGAAAGAGAACAGAGAAGAAGACAAGAAGAGAAAGAAAGAGAGACAGAAAAGAGAAGAGACAAGAGAAGAGAGACAGAGACGAGAGACAGAGAAGAGAGACAGAGAGAGAAAAGAGAAGAGTAGACAGAGAGAGAAGCAGACAGAGAAGAGAGACAGACAAAGAGATAGACAAGAGAACAGAGAAGAGAGCACAGAGAAGAGAGACAGAGAAGAAGACAAGAAGAGACAGAGATATGAGAAGAGAGACAGAGAAGGGAAAAGAAACAGGGAAGAGAAGCGAGACAGAGAATAGAGTTAGAGAATAGAAGCGAGAGAGAAAAGAACAGAGACAGAGAAGAGAGACAGAKAAGAGAAGAGAGCAGAGAAGTAAAGAGGGACTGAGAAGAGAGATAGAGAAGTGTGAAAGAGAAGAGAGACAGAGAAGATAAGAGAGACAGAGACAGAGAAGCGAGACAGAGAAGAGAAGCGAGACAGAGAAGTGAAGAGATTCAGAGAAGGGAGACAGCGAATAGAGACAGAAAAGAGAGATAGCGAAGCGAGACATAGAAGCGAGACAGAGAGGAGAGACAGAGAAGTGAAGAAAGACAGAGGAGAGACAGAGAAGAGAAGAGAGAAAGAGAAGAAAGATAGAGAAGAGAGACAGAGAAGAGAGGCAGAGAGGAAAGACATAGAAGAGAAGAGAGAAGAGAGGGAGAACATTTAATTTGGCCCAACCTAAAAGCCTGAGTATTGACATGGACAAAGACCCACTTCCTATGCTCTCTCTCTCTAACGCCGGCTCACGCATATATCACACTGAGTAATGTGAACGAGGGAGAGAGTTCATCCTCCTCCGTTTCTCTTTTTTATCCATCTCCTGTCCTCTCCTCCTCTGTCTCCTCCTGTTCTCACGGCCCCCTCAGTCCATCCCTCCATGGCTATTACCTTTTCCATCACAAACTTATTTGCATTTCTATCAAATTAAAATGATCTGATAGGCCTATCATTTAATTGTCCTCAATAGAAACAGGSTGATTCAAGTGAACAATACATTGAACCCATGTAACAGTGATGTTGTACCATGTTGTACCATGTGGTCCAGCGGGTTTGTCTTCCTGTGTACAGTACAGTAGCTCATCAGTAGCTCACACTGTTCGTAGCATCAATACACCCTGTTCCCACACCACACACAACAAATACACACAACATGTTCCACAGCATCACACTGTCAACACAACCATACAACACTGTTCCGACAACATACACTGTCACGAGCAACCATACAGCACTGTTCCACACGCGATAACACAATGTTCAACAAGCCACACACCTGTTCACACAACCTACGCATGTTCACACAACAAACACTGTTCCACAAGCATACCACTGTTCACCACAACATTTGACCACTGTCACACACCATACACGTGTTCCAACCACAAACTGTTCACTACAACGGGCATACACATGTTCCAACATTAACCTGTTCACACAACACACACACTGTTCACCAAACCACACACCTGTTCAACTAATACCATCACACACTGTTCACCACACATGTTAACACAACCCCTGTTCACCAACCCTACCACTGTTCACACACACAACATGTTCCACACTCTGTTCACAAACACACCATGTTCACACAACATACACACTGTTACACAACTCACACTGTTTCACTACAACCATAACACTGTTCACACACAACGCATAGACACTGTTCACACAACATACACGCTTGTTCACACAACACACCCCTGTTCACAACCATACCACTGTTCACACAAACACACTGTTCAACAACATAACCACCTGTTCACCACAACCTACCGTGTTCAAACACATACCACTGTTCACAACTAAAATGTTCCACAACACACCTGTTACACAACATACCACTGTTCACACAACCACATCACTGTTTCACAACATACACACTGTTCACACAACCACCACTGTTCACACAACATACACAACTGTTCACACAACCTAAAAAAAACAACTGTTCAACAACCACACACTGTTACAACAATACACACTGTTCACAACCATACACATGTTCACACACCATACACACATGTTCACACCACACACACTGTTCCACAAATTACACACTGTTCACACAACACACACTGTACACAACCATACACTGTTCACAACATACACACTGTTCCACAACCATACCATGTTCACACAACAACCTGTTCACACAACCATACACACTGTTCACCACAACCATACACACTGTTCACATACACACACTGTTCAACATACACACTGTTCACACAACCATACACACTGTTCACACACACCATACACACTGTTCACACCATACACATCTGTTCACACAACCATACACACTGTTACACAACCACACACACTGTTCAACACAACCATACACACTGTTCACACAACATGTACACACTGTTCACACAACCATACAAACTGTTCACACACCACACCTGTTCACACAACCAATCACACTGTTCACAACAACCATACACACTGTTCACACAACCACACACTGTTCACACACATACACCTGTTCACACAACCACACACTGTTCACACAACCATACACACTGTCACACAACATACACATGTTCACACAACCATACACACTGTTCACACAACATACACATGTTCACACAACCAAACACACTGTTCACACAACCATACACACTGTTCACACAACCATACACACTGTTCACACAACACACACACTGTTCACACAACCACACACTGTTCACACAACCATACACATCTGTTGAACAACTACCCATTGGTGTGTTGTCTGTGGTTGTGTGTGTGTGCATTCACATTCTGTTGTTCTTCGTACTGATCTGACTACACTGTTCACTGGTTGTGTACACAAGGTTGTGTGTTGGTCACGATTCGCTGTTCGCACGAGGTGGTGCCGTTGAGTTGTGGTTGGTTGTGGTGTGGTGTTGTTGTTTGTGTGGTGTGTGTCAACGCACACAGCACCACACACTCGATGTTCGCGTGTGTGTGTTGACGACAGGGGTGGGTGGTGTTGTGTGTGACCTGGGTGTGTGTGGTGTGTTGTGTTGTGTGTGTTGTGTGTTGTGTTGTGTTTGAGTGTGTTTGTGGTGTCGTGTAGCACTGTTTGTCGCGTGTTGTGTGTGTGCAATCCTGTATGATGGACTGATCAGCATAGTGCTAGACACTGAGTGTGTGTGTGTGTGTGTGTGTGTGTGTGTGTGGTTGTGTGTGTGTGTGTGTGGTGTGTGTGTGTGGGTTTGTGTGTGTGTGTGTGGATGACACGAACGTGTGTGTGTCTGTGCAGCGTGGACTGGGGTGTGGATGTGTTGTGTGTGGTGTGTGTGTTGTGTTTGTGTGTGGTGTGTGTGTGTGTGTGTGTGGTGTGTGTGTGTCGTGTGTGTGTGTGTGTGTGTGTGTGTTGTGTGCCTGTGATTTGTGTGGTGTGTCTGTGTGTGTTGTGGTGTGTCGTGGTGTGTGGTCGTGTGGGGGGGGGGGGGGGTTGTGTGACTGTGATGCTGTGTGGTTTGTGGACACTTGCTGTGTCGGTTTGTGGACCGTGTGTGTGTGTGATGGTGTGTGTGTGGGCTGTGGTGTGTGTGTGTGGTGTGTGTGTGCTGTGCTGTCGTGATGGCTTGTGTGAAAGAGTGTGTATGGCTCTGTGGCTCACACAGTGTGTAGTCGCTACGCACACCTACGCATCGTGACAGCACCCCCACTCATGTGTGTATGGTGTGCGCACACTCACACAAACAGCGCTCGCTCATGACTCTAGCTGATCGATGCGAACAAGGTGTGTGTGTGTGTGGTGTAGTGCGTTTTGTGTGAACAGCTGTACTCGCACGATCTAGTGTGAGTGTGGTCTAGGTTGTGTGGGAACCAGAATGTGATGTGGTGTGTAGTTGTGGTAATCAGTTCGTGTTGATGTGGTAGGAACGTGACTCGTACAGGTCTAGTCGTAGAACAGTGTGTGATCGCGTTGTGTGAGTCAGTCAGTGCTGTGTATGTCGGTTGTGTGCGACTGGTTCACACAAGACACAACTCGTGTGTACGATGGTCAAATGTCAACGTTAGAAACTTAATGTGCAGATCATTGTTCACACTCTCCTCCCTCCGTCCACACACCTGCAGCTGTTTAATCTACCAATCGCAGTGTTAGGACGACAGTCACATGCGTCCTCATTAGACCAGCTTGTTCAGTGTCATAGACGAAATATTGTAGCACACACACCTAGCGCGATCTCACACGCACACCTACACTGCATCACACTCCTACATCTCTACACTCATGTACACTACACACTTTACCACATCAGGTAGTACGGCTCGACGCAACTGCTGATTTCATCTTAGACGACACTGGTAGCTATAACAGCGGTTGCTTGTGGTCAGTTGCTGTATGTTTGCTTGACGCTCGATGGCATCTGAGCTATGTGCATCGCAAACGATCGTTGTATCCACACACCACGGTCTCTGTCAGCTGACACGTGATGTATAGGTCTCGATGCTGCAACGCTCGTGCTCACTACACGAGTTGTTGTTGAACAGTGTGTACTGGATTGTGTGACAGTGTGTATGGTTGTGGTGTACAGTGTTGTGGTTGTGTGAAAAGGTGGGTGTATGGTTGGCACTGAAACAGTCTGTAATCAGCGATATGTGTCGACGCTACGTACGCTACTACGCACGGATCAGTTGAAGCATCGTAGTCGTATGCTGTCGCAACAAGTGTCGCTAATGGTTTGTTGAACTGTGTGTGTGGCGTTGTTGTGACGTGTGTATGTTTGTGTGAGCCGATCGTGTATGGTTGTGGCAACGCTAGTGTAATAACCAGTTGTGTGAACAGTGTGTGGTTGTGCTGCAAAGTGTGTAGTGGTCTGGTGAAAGTGGTCTGGTCTGTGTGACCGTGGTTGTGGTTGTGTGAAAGTGTGTACTGTTAGTCTGGACTAGTGACCATGTGGTGTGCGCACTCTCCATGTCTGGCTAGTTGGTGACTTGGATTGTATCGATCGACCACGTAGCTGTGAGACCTTTAGTGCTAGCAACAAGTGTGATCACTCCGATTCGCTAGGCACTGACACACAGTGATGCGATATACGGTTGGTGTAGACACACGCTAGCTGTATCATGGCTTGATCGCTGACAGTGTGATCTAGGCTTTAGCTGTGAACACGCTCGCATGTCATGGTTGTGTGAAAGTGGTGTATGGTGTGTGAAGTGTGTGGTTGTGGTGAACAGTGTGTCATCGCGCTTTTCGCATGTGCCCAGATGATCGATATAGGTTGTGTGACAGTGTGCTATGGCGTTGTGATGACCGTCGCCATGTCCGATCTGTTGTCGAACCAGTTGCTATGGTTGTGTGAAGTGTGTGGTTGTGTTGAACAGTGTGTGATGGTTTGTGGTGAACACAGTGTGAGTATAGTGTTAGATAGTGAACAGTGTGTTACGACTCTGATTGTTGTTACGACTCAGATGATGTGGTTTGTGTGAACAAGTGGCTGCTAGGTTGTGCACGCACACAGTGATAGTCATAAGCGATATCGTAGCATGACCAGCTGTGTAGTCGCGATCTGTCGGGTGCAACCAAGTGTAGACTAGATCGAGATCTGTAGTAGACACGACAACAGCATTCGACTCACAGCCATCACACTCGAGCCATTGAGTGTCGACACACAACAACAGTGTGCATATGGTTGTTGCTGACGACGTGATGATGGCTTGATCGTGAGACATCGTAGCTGTTATGCGACACTCGATAGTCGAACAGATCGCAGTTATCGGTTGTGTGAGAAGCGTGTCTGGGTTGATGTGAAACAAGTGTGTGGATGTGTGCAGTCGCGTATGGTTGATGTGAACAGTTGGTTGTTGCTAGTGATTAGATCTCGTGACAACGTGATCGCATAGTGGTGTGTGACAGTGCTCACAGTCACTAGGCTCTCGATGCACACTTGCAACGATGCTAGTCAATGGCTACTCGCTTCGATGCAACGCTCGACAAGCTATCGGTTGTGTGAACGTTGTGTATGGTTTTCGATGAACGTGCTGTGTCGTGATGCATGTGTGTGTCGACTGAGCTCATTCGTTCGCTGAAAGTGTGCTACTCGATTGTGCCGACACACTCACAGATGCAGCATCACCTCAACACACGATGATGCTACTGTATCACCTTTTCACCGGGAAGATAACCCGTGGACGCTGGTTACACACTCGTCCTGTTATCTGGTTCATGTTTATTGTTCCTTGGATATCGCCTGTTTTCTATTGAGGACAGATTAATGATAGGCTAAGTCAGATATTTTTAATTGACTAGATGCATATAGTTTGTGATGGACAGGTAACTGCATGGAGTGGATGGGCGGGCGTTGGCGGAACGCGGCCGAGAGAGACGCCAATCACAGAGATCGCGCTTTCATTACAGAGACAGAGGAGGCCAATGCACTACTATCACACACAGTTGTTTGCACCATTCTATTGGTGAATCATTTAACCACATCGGCTGTTCACAGCGATCAAGCGACACACGCGAGCCTTACACCACGGCAGTGGTCTGTTTGTATGGCATCACATTACAAGAGACACTTGGCACAGACACTTATTTGCTCCACCCATTTACCACCCACACCACACACACACACACAGCACAAACCACACACACACACACACACACACTTTACATAACCACACACACAACACTGTTCACACAACCACACACACACACTTTTCCACAACCACATACGCAGTCTCTCTCACATACACACACAGACCACGACACTCACTTCTCACTTCATCCCTCAGGTCTTGTTAAGAGGCCGTTTGCGGTGTGCAGTAAAGCGGGGTGCACGTTGCTGTGTTGAGTCAGGTAACAAATTGGCAAGTGTTTTCCTTTGCTGGTGATTGGAGGGTGTGTGTATTTCACCACGATGACGAGTCACCTGTTGGAGCATGGTTTTGCTGGAGCGTGAACGGAGGAAATTTAGAAACCGTATTCCATGTTGCTGTTCTCCCTGTTTTTTCTTCTCGCTCAATCACTCATTCACTTTCTCTCTCACGCTCTCTCTTTTTCTCTCCATCTCTCTCTCTGTTTCTATGTCTGAAGGGCCAAAAAACATTAGCATCTATTATATCTTGATTTTCCTTCTCAACTCATTTGTTTCCTTTTTCTGCATCTCTCCATCGCTGTTTTTAATTTCAGAGTTGTAAAGAGTTGTAACAGAGTTGTAACAGAGTTGTAACAGAGTTGTAACAGAGTTGTGACAGAGTTGTAACAGAGTTGTAAAAGAGTTGTGACAGAGTTGTAACAGAGTTGTAACAGAGGAAGAAAAGACAACAGAGATAACAATGTTCTGAAATACTCAGCAGAAGAAGAGGAGATGGAATGATTAACACACAACACACACACACACACACAACACACACCACAACACACACACACACACACACACAACACACACACACAACCACACACCACACCACACACACCACCACACACACACACAACCACACACCAGATGAAACAGACGAACAAACAAAACACACATAAGCACAAGCTCATATTGTTACGCCTGCTCCCGCTCTCCCTCTGAAGTCGAGGGCACCAGGCTACCTCATTATACTCACTGTACCATCATTACTCCAGCAGCTCTCATTGGACTCACCTGGACTCCTTCCCTTTGTTGATTGCCTTCCCTATAAATGTCCCCCGTTTGATCCTAGTGTCTGTATTAATGTCGCTGTTGTGTCCTGTCCTGTTCCATGTCCGTTGCCGTTAAATGTTCACTCCCTGTACCTGCTTCTCGTTTCTACAAGCGTCGATCCTGACACATATGCAAGACAGCACTGACTCTGAAAAATGTATATGCATTAGATTGTGGTTCCATGTGTAAATCAGSTGAATATAAAGCAATTTTCATCTGTAAGCATTAAATCAAAATCAAATCAAATCAAACTTTATTTGCCACATGCGCCGAATACAACAAGTGTAGACCATACTGTAAAATGCTTACTTACAAGACCTCAAMCAACAGTGCAGTTCAAGAAGAAGAAAATATTTACTAAGTAGGCTAAAATAAAAAGTAATAATAAAAAGTAACACAATAAGAATAACAATAACGAGGCTATATACAGGGGGCACCGGTACCGAGTCAGTKTTTAGGGGTACAGGCTAGTTGAGCTAATTTGTAGGTGGGGGCAAAGTGACTATGMATAGGTAACAAGCAAACAGCGAATAGCAGCAGTGTACAAGAAAGGAGGTAAATGTAAATTGTCCGGTGGTGATTTTTAAGAATTGTTCAGCAGTCTAATGGCTTGGGGGTAGAAGCTGTTGAGGAGCCTTTTGGTCCTAGACTTGGCGCTCCGGTACCGCTTGCCGTGCGGTAGCAGAGAAAATAGTCTATAACTTATTTGGGCTTGGGGGCAGTATTTTGACGTCTGGATGAAAAGCGTGCCCAAAGTAAACTGCCTGTTACTCAGGCCCAGAAGCTAGGATATGCATATAATTGATAGATTWGGATAGGAAACAGTCTAAAGTTTCCACAATTGTTAAGATAATGTCTGTGAGTAYAACATAACTGATATGGCACGCGAAAACCTGAGGAAAATCCATCCAGGAAGTGGGATTTTTTTGATGTGGGTGGTTTTCAATTGAATGCCTGTTGAGTATCTAATGTGTTAGGACCCAGATTGCAGTTCTTATGGTTTCCACTAGATGTCAACAGTCTTTAGACATTGTTTCAGGCTTGTTTTCTGAAAAATGAAGAAGAATGAGACCTTTCTGTCAGTGGACTGGAGAAGCATGCAGTACTGGTTTGCACGTGTGACCATGTGCGCGCCCTTCGTTGTTTTTCCTTTCTATTGAATATGCTACTGTCCGGTTTAAATATTATCGATTATTTAGACAATTGACAACCTGAGGATTAATTATTAAAGGGAGGTCTGGAGTGCAATTGAGCTTGCGTCATCTGTTGATCTGTTGGGGCGGTATGCAAATTGGAGTGGGTCTAGGGTGTCCGGGAGCATGCTGTTGATTTGAGCTATGACCAGCTTTTCAAAGCACTTCATGGCTACCGACGTGAGTGCCACGGGGCGGTAATCATTTAGGCAGGTTACCTTCACCTTCTTGGGCACAGGGACTATGGTGGTCTGCTTGAAACATGTAGGTATTACAGACTCAGTCAGGGAGAGGTTGAAAATGTCAATGAAGACACTTGACAGTTGGTTCACGCATGCTTTGAATACACGTCCTGGTAATCCGTCTGGCCCAGCGGCTTCGTGAATGTTGACTTGTTTAAAGGTTTTGTTCACATTGGCTACCGAGAGCGTGATCACACAGTCATCCAGAACAGCTGGTGCTCTCGTGCATGCTTCAGTGTTGCTTGCCTCGAAGCAAGAATAAAAGTAATTTACCTTGTCTGGTAGGCTTACGTCACTGGGAAGCTCGCGTCTGGGTTTTCCTTTGTAGTCCTTAACAGTTTTCAAGCCCTGCCACATCCGACAAGTGTCAGAGCCGGTCTAGTAGGATTCAATCTTAGTCCTGTATTGACGCTTGCTTGTTTTATGGTTCGTCTGAGGGCATAGCGGGATTTCTTACAAGCTTCCGGATTAGTCTCCCGCTCCTTGAAAGYGGCAGCTCTTGCCTTTAGCTCGATGCAGATGTTGCCTGTAATACATGGCTTCTGATTGGGATATGTACGTACAGTCACWGTGGGGACGACGTCATCGATGCAATTATTGATGAAGCCGGTGTTGTATTCCTCAATGCCATTGGATGAATCCCGGAAMATATTCCAGTCTGTGCWAGCAAAACAGTCCTGTAGYGTTGCATCCGTGCCATCTGACCACTTCTGTWTTGAACGAGTCACTGGTACTTCCTGCTTTAGTTTTAGCTTGTAAGCTGGAATCAGGAGGATAGCTTTGTGGTCAGATTTGCCAAATGGACGATGGGGGAGAGCTTTGTATTGATCTCTGTGTGTGGAGTAAAGGTGGTCTAGGATGGTGTTCTAGGAAACAGATTTATTCCCTAGTTGCACATGTGACATGCTGGTAAAAATGTGGCAAAACTGATTTAAGTTTGCCTGCATTAAAGTCCCTGGCCACTAGACGTGCCACTTCTGGGTGAGCATTTTCTTCTTTGTTTACGGCCTTATAGAGTTGGTTGAGAGCGGTCTTAGTGCCAGCTTCGCTTTGTGGGGGTAAATAGACGGCTACGAATAATACAGATGAGATCTCTCTTGTTAGATAGTGTGGTCGACAGCTTATCATAAGGTACTCTACCTCAGGCGAGTAATRCCTCGAGACTTCTTTATTATTAGACATCGCGCACCAGCTGTTATTGACAAAAAGACACACATCCCCATTAATTAGATCTTTCTAGAAAAAAATAAGCTGTTTATGGTCTATAAAATGCATTTAATGTGTGTCCCACAATAAAAGCMTTCAAATAACAATGACTTTAACGTGGGCATAAAAAACAAATGGTAAGAAAMGTGTAGAAGACAGAAAGGTCTAGTCTGAAATCTGAAGCACCAGCTCTCTATTTCCTAACGGGCAATCAGAAGCTGTTTTTACAGGCCCCTCTCTTAGTGCTGTGAGTGTATGTGTGTGTTCTGGAGATTGGAAGTGATTATGTCCTGGCTCTCTGGCTGTCCTGAGCTGGGGTTCAGTAATCACTGCATGCCCAGACAGTACAGACTGAGAGACAGGGCTGGGGAGAGGTTGAGAGAGATAGGTGGCAAGGACAGACAAGGCCACATACCTCCCTCCTCTTCACCATAGGAGAGAGCAATCAGAGAGAGACAGACCTCTGTAATAGATTCCTTTTATACTTAGAGACRGAGAGAGTGACTGCAGACTCTTCTGCTGGCTGTCTTTGGAAAGTATTTTCATTCATATTTTATTCTATGATAGGATATTTATTTAACCTTCATTTAACTAGGCAAGTCAGTTAAGAACAAATTCTTATTTACAATGACAGCCTAGGAACAGTGGGTTAACTGCCTTGTTCCAGGGCAGAACGACATATTTTTTACCTTGTCAGCTCGGGGATTCCATCTAGCAACCTTTCGGTTACTGGCCCAATGCTCTAACCACTAGGCTACCTGCCGCCCCGATATGATAGGATAGGATAGAATATGATAGGATAGGATATGATAGAATATGATAGGATAGGATATGATAGAATAGGATACAATATGATAGGATAGGATATGATAGAATATGATAGGATAGGATATGATAGAATAGGATACAATATGATAAGATAGGATATGATAGAATATGATAGGACATGATATGATAGGATATGATAGGATAGGATATGATAGGATATGATTGGATTTGATGTGATACACTTCTAGTGACAATGTCAGTATGTGATTGTTTAGTGAAAAATAGAAGTAACATGAAAAAACAAACACAGTTTTGCGCAGAAAACGTGTTAATTAACTACAATGACCATAATCCATTGTGCGCCTACTTGTCTAGTCTGTGTGGTGCAGACACCGAGTGGGAGAGAAGAGGCAGAAKAATGCACGATCGCAGTTGCTTCACAGCGCATCTTTACCAAAAAAAATACATAATCTAAGTGACTGATAGTTGGTATTCAGCAGTCATAAAAGTATGCCTTATTAACTTTGAAGAACTAGTAAAATAGTGATTTTGTCAGACAGCGTAGGCAGCAGCTCTATAGAGATGAGATGATGACTTGGAATGAAATAATAAAGTCATCAGATAAAACAAATGTAATATACACAACAACTGACATATTTTGATTAAGTAAAGTGAATAAATTATGGAAATAAGTGGGCATGGGCAGTCACTACCATCATGGGACTTTTATTAATAGTTTTACTCTGTGTTTTTACATAACTCAACCCACGTAATGCATAGTGCATTTAATGTGTAAAAAAAGAATCAACATCGAAAATTTTGATTATTTTTTAATATCAAACCGAAATTGAACACACTTTTAAAAAAGCACTAAGATACAGTGCATACCCCCCCCCCCAACACCACACTGTCCTTCCTCTTCCTCTCTTCCTTGTTAGTGTCTCAGCACCCTCACACACAATCCATCACTGCTAGTAGCATCAATAATAAGGCTAATATTATACCATGTACTGTACTGCACCCCTCCCTCCCGCCCTCCTCTCTCTCCCCTCCCTTCCCTCCGCTCCACTCCGCCCTCCTCTCCTCTCCCCTCCTTCCCTCCAATCCCCTCCACTCCTTCACTCCTTTTTCTCTCTCTTCCCTCCACTCTGCTCCACTCCCTCCTCCTCTCTCTCCCTCCCCCTCTCTTCCCTCCACTCCACTCACTCCACTCCACTCCACTCACTCCTCCTCCTCTCCTCTCCGCCCTCTTCATGACTCCTGTCCAGTACAGAGGACCATAACTCTGTGTGTTCTGACCTGACAGGCTACAACATAAAACACTCCATTTCAAAGACATAAAGAGGCCTTTACTGGATTACATGTCAGACAACGCTCCCCCTGATAGGACCAGCCCTTCTCCATTTACATCAGCCTGTGTGTGTGTGTGTGTGTGTGTGCGCGTGTGTGTGTGTGTGTGTGTGTGTGTGTGGTGTGTGTGTGTGTGTGTGTGTGTGTGTGTGTGTGTGTTGTGTGTGTGTGTGTGTGTGTGTGTGTGTGTGTGTGTGTGTGTGTGTGTGTGTGTGTGTGTGTTGTGTGTGTGTGTGTGTGTGTCTGTCTGGGCAGACGCTCAACACGGGACTCTAATTAGGACTGGGGACAGATACTGCAAGGCATCAATGTATGAGGCAGAAAGAGGAGAAATGTTCAATAGAAAATTGTCATCTGACACATCCTGTTCGTTTGAGGGGTAACCTCCTACAGAAACATGGACCATCTCTTGGAGGAATAATTGACTTGCTGAGTTGTATTCATCTGCAGTATGATGTAGGAAGTGTCTCTTGATGCTTTTTAGAGGAAATAAGTGTTTGTGTATTTTTGTGTAAGGCCTTCCGTCTGGACTATTTCTACCTCTGTGAATGGTGTGTGAGTGTATGAATGTGTGTGAAAGGAGAGATACAAGACAGTCTTGATTTTGAAGGGTTGCTTTACATCTCTGTGAATTGAGGAGCTTGGCAGTGCAGACAGCTGGCTGCTTCCTCAGTGTCACCGCCACACAAACTCTACCATTCATACTCTACTTGGAAAAGGAACACCGTTTTTTATCCCTCCATCATTCTGCTATAAATTGTCATTAGTTAGTGTGTCAGGATGCAGTGTAGTGATGGTGGTGGTGGTAGATATTGTGTTTGCTTGATTATCCTTCCTCTGTGAAATCAAGGTCACCTAATTTAGCTAGTGGTATACTTCCTGGTCCCCTCACATTACACAAGCACACTCCACCCCTTACACTTTCCTCCCTCAAGTGATCCAAATCAGCTCTACCTGTAAGCATACCTGTAACCATGAGACCCTAGCTTCATGTCATCACCCAGTTTAACTCTAACCTAGTCCATAATCCTAACCCTAGCTTCATGTCATCACCCAGTTTAACTCTAACCCTAGCCCATAATCCTAACCCTAGCTTCATGTCATCACCCAGCCTCAACTCTAACCCTAGCCATAACCCTAACTTCATGTCATCACCCCAGCTCACTACCCTAGCCATAATCCTAACCTAGCTTCATGTCATCACCCAGCTCAACTCTAACCTAGTCATAATCCTAACCCTAGCTTTCATGTCATCACCCCAGCCACACTCTAACCTCCATAATCCTAACCCTAGTTCAATGTCAACACCCCAGCTCAAACTCTAACCCTAGCCATATCCTACCCTAGCTTCATGTCATCACCCCAGCTCAACCTAACCCTAGCCATAATCTAATTATTCATGTCATCACCCCAGTTTAACTCTACCCTAGCATAATCCTAACCCTAGCTTCATGTCATCACTCCAGCTCAACTCTAACCCTAGCCTAATCCTACCCTAGCTTCATGTCAACCCCCAGCTAACTCTAACCCTAGCCATACCTAACCTAGCTTCATGTCATCCCCCAGTTAACTCTAACCCTAGTATAATCCTAACCCTAGCTTTCATGTCATCACCCCGTTTAACTCTAACCCTAGCCATAATCCTAACCCTAGCTTCATGTCATCACCTCAGCTCAACTCTAACCTGTCATAATCCTAACCCTAGCTTCATGTCATCACCCCAGCTCAACTCTACCCTAGTCATAATCCTAACCTAGCCTCATGTCATCACCCCAGCTCAACTCTACCCTAGCCATAATCCTAACCCTAGCTTCATGTCAACCCCAGTTAACTCTAACCCTAGTCATAATCAACCCTGCTTCATGTCAACACCCCAGTTTAACTCTAACCCTAGTCATAATCCTAACCCTAGCTTCATGTCAACACCCAGTTTAACTCTAACCCTAGCATAATCCTAACCCTAGCTTCATGTCACACCCCAGTTTAACTCTAACCCTAGCATAACCCTAACCCTAGCTTCATGTCAACACCCAGCTCAACTCTAACCCTAGTCATAACCCTAACCCTAGCCACTCTGGACAAGTGGGACGCTAGAGTCCCACCTTGACAACAGCCAGTGAAATTGCAGGCGCCAAATTCAAAACAATAGAAATCCCATAATAAAATTCCTCAAACATACAAGTATTATACACTATTTTAAAGATAAACTTATTGTAATCCCACCACAGTGTCCGATTTCAAAAAGGCTTTACGGAGAAGAACACCATGCGATTATGTTAGGTCAGCGCCTAGTCACGAAACCATACAGCCATTTTCCAGCCAGGAGAGGGCTCACAAAAGTCAGAAATAGCGATTAATTAATCACTAACCTTTGATAATCTTTATCAGATGGCACTCATAGGACTTCATGTTACACAAAACATGTATGTTTTGTTCGATAAAGTTCATTTTTTATCCAAAAATCTCAGTTTACATTGGCGCGTTATGTTCAGAATGCATTGTCTCAAACAAACATCCGGTGAAAGTGCAGAGAGCCACATCAAATTACAGAATACTGGGTTAGGGTTAGTGATCTAAGATACAAGTGTTTAACTTCTTTATGATAGGGGGCAGCATTATCACTTTTGGATGAATTGCGTGCCCATAGTGAACTGCCTCCTACTCTGTCCCAGATGCTAATATATGCAATATTATTATAATATTGGATATAAAACACTCTGAAGTTTCTAAACTGTTTAATGATGTCTGTGAGTATAACAGAACTCATATGGCAGGCAAAAACCTGAGAAAAACCCAAACAGGAAGTGAGAATTCTGAGACTGGTCAATGTTCAACTCATCGCCGATTCAATTCCTGTAAATATGGACTGTTTGCACTTCCTACGCCTTCCACTAGATGTCAACAGTCTGTAGAACGTGGAAGGAAGCCTCTAGTGTGATGTGGTTCCGGATGGGAGGTGTTTCAGTCATTGGTCTGGCAGAATGCCAAGTCCTGGTCATGCGCTTTCCTCATGATATCGCCTTGCGTTCCATAACTTCTACAGACATGAGGAATGCTCCGGTTGGAACGTTATTGGATATATATGATACCAACATCCTGAAGATTGATTCTCTACTTAGTTTGACCAGTTTATTCGACCTGTTATATACTTTTTTGAAGTTTTCGTCCAAGTTCGCCTGCATCTGCGCGAGCGTTTGGACTGTGCACTAAACTGCTAGCAAAAGTAGCTACTTAGACATAAGTAATGGACATTATGAACAAACAACAATTTATTGTGGAGGATTTTCTGGGAGTGCATTCTGATGAAGATGATCAAAGGTAAGGGAATATTTAGGATGTAATTTCGTATTTCTGTTGACTCCAATATGGTGGAGAAATGTTGTTTTTATCTGAGCGCCGTCTCAGATTATTGCATGGTGTGCTTTTTACGTAAAGTTTTTTTTAAATCTGACACAGCCATTGCATTAAGAACAAGTGTATCTTTAATTATATGTAAAATGTATCTTTCATCAAGTTTATGAGATGAGTATTTCTGTTATTTGACGTGACAATTTCTCCGGATATTTTGGAGGCATTTCTGAACATTGGCGCCAATGTAAACCGAGATTTGTGGATATAAATATGCCATTATCGAACAAAACATAAATGTATTGTGTAACAGATGTCCTATGAGTGTCATCTGATGAAGATCATCAAAGGTTAGTGATTATTTTATCTCTATTTCTGCTTTTTTGTGACTACCATCTTTTGCTGGGAAAATGGCTGTGTTTTTCTGTGGCTATGTACTGAGCTAACTAATTGTGTGTGACTATGCGTGCATCTGTGTGTCTGTGGCTGCGGATGGGGACTGGTGGGGATGACAGGAGGACCTGGCTTCTTTCAGCTGCAAGATGGAGAGAGGTCAAAGTTCAACCGCGGAAGTGAGAGAGAGATGCTCAGTGAGAGGGAAAGGAAAAACAGAGATCTGAGAAAGAGAAAAAGGAAAGAGATGAAAGGAGGATAGAGGGATGAGTAGAGGAGAGAGATGCTGGACATGGAGTGAGATAGAGGTGAGAGAAAACAACAACTGCAGGAAGGTGTCACGACTTCGCCGAAGTTGGCTCCCTGCCTGTTCGGGCGGTGCTCGACGGTCGCCGTCACCGTCCTACTGCCGCCACGATCCTTTTTTCGTTTGTCTGTTTGTTTTGTCTTATTAGTTTCACCTGTGTTTTGTTGTTTTTGGTTAATGAGCTTCCTATATTTAGTAGGTAGACCCGCCCTTGTTTTGTGCGGGATTGTCTTTATGTTACGTGTGTGTGTTTTAGGTAGAGGTGTATTATTTTTCCATTTTACTGGCACCCTGTGTTTTGGGTTATAAAGTTGTTCTCTGCGCCCTGTATTTTGGGCTTTCATTTTTTGTGTGCAATAGTAAAAAGGAATATTTTTCCCAAGTGGATCTCTCTCTGCGTCTGATTCCTTCACCCACCTAGTCCGCGTGACAGAAGGTGAAAATGCTTCAGCTCTCACAGTCTCACGTCAGAATTAGATGTTAATCCATGTTTGTTACAAACGTCAGGTTAGGGTTTTAAGGTTAGTGTTAAGGTTAGGCATTAACTCTGAATTCTTAAGGTTAGGCATTAACTCTGAATTCTTAAGGTTAAGGCATTAACTCTCAATGGTTAAGGTTAGGCATTAACTTCTTGCAACTATAGGGGGTTGCTGTTCCGCATTAGCATATTTGTGTCTCCAAAATAT
>NW_019944069.1:84241-88326 GCF_002910315.2 Salvelinus sp. IW2-2015
AAAAGAGAGAGATACAAGAACTAATATGGCAGGCAAAAACCTGAGAAAAAATCCAAACAGGAAGTGAGAATTCTGAGACTGGTCAATGTTCAACTCATCGCCGATTCAATTCCCTGTAAGATATGGATCTGTTTGCACTTCCTACGCCTTCCACTAGATGTCAACAGTCTGTAGAACGTGGAAGGAAGCCTCTAGTGTGATGTGGTTCCGGATGGGAGGTGTTTCAGTCATTGGTCTGGCAGAATGCCAAGTCCTGGTCATGCGCTTTCCTCATGATATCGCCTTGCGTTCCATAACTTCTACAGACATGAAGGAATGCTCCGGTTGGAACGTTATTGGATATATATGATAACAACATCCTGAAGATTGATTCTCTACTTAGTTTTGACCAGTTTATTCGACCTGTTATATAACTTTTTTGAAGTTTTCGTCCGAGTTCGCCTGCATCTGCGCGAGCGTTTGGACATGTGCACTAAACATGCTAGCAAAAGTAGCTACTTAGACATAAGTAATGGACATTATGAACAAAACAACGATTTTATTGTGGAACTAGGATTTCTGGGAGTGCATTCTGATGAAGATGATCAAAGGTAAGGGAATATTTAGGATGTAATTTCGTATTTCTGTTGACTCCAATATGGTGAAGAAATGTTGTTTTTATCTGACCGCCGTCTCAGATTATTGCATGGTGTGCTTTTTACGTAAAGTTTTTTTTAAATCTGACACAGCCATTGCATTAAGAACAAGTGTATCTTTAATTATATGTATCTTCACACAAATACAAATACAAAGATAAAATGTATCTTTCATCAAAGTTTATGATGAGTATTTCTGTTATTTGACGTGACTCTCTGCAATTTCTCCGGATATTTTGGAGGCATTTCTGAACATGGCGCCAATGTAAACCGAGATTTGTGGATATAAATATGCACATTATCGAACAAAACATAAATGTATTGTGTAACAAGATGTCCTATGAGTGTCATCTGATGAAGATCTCAAAGGTTAGTGATTAATTTTATCTCTATTTCTGTTTTTTTGTGACTACCATCTTTTGCTGGGAAAATGGCTGTGTTTTTCTGTGGCTATGTACTGAGCTAACCTAATTGTGTGTGACTATGCGTGCATCTGTGTGTCTGTGGCTGCGGATGGGGACTGGTGGGGATGACAGGAGGACCTGGCTTCTTTCAGCTGCAAGATGGAGAGAGGTCAAAGTTCAACCCGGAAGTGAGGAGAGATGCTCTCAGTGAGAGGGAAAGGAAAAACAGAGATCTGAGAAAGAGAAAAGGGAAAGAGATGAAAGGAGGATAGAGGGATGAGTAGAGGAGAGAGATGCTGGACATGGAGTGAGATAGACGGTGAGAGAAAACAACAACTGCAGGAAGGTGTCACGACTTCGGCCGAAGTTGGCTCCCTGCCTGTTCGGGCGGTGCTCGACGGTCGTCGTCACCGTCCTACTAGCCGCCACTGATCCCTTTTTCGTTTGTTCTGTTTGTTTTGTCTTATTAGTTTCACCTGTGTTTCTGTTGTTTTCGGTTAATGAGCTTCCTATATTTAGTAGGTAGACCCGCCCTTGTTTTGTGCGGGATTGTCTTTATGTTACGTGTGTGTGTTTTAGGTAGAGGTGTATTATTTTTACATTTTACTTGCACCCCTGTGTTTTGGGTTGTCAAGTTGTTCTCTGCGCCCTGTATGTTTGGGCTTATCATTTTTTGTGTGCAATAGTAAAAAGGAATATTTTTCCCAAGTGGATCTCTCTCTGCGTCTGATTCCTTCACCCACCTAGTCCGCGTGACAGAAGGTGAAAATGCTTCAGCTCTCACAGTCTCACGTCAGAATTAGATGTTAATCCATGTTTGTTACAAACGTCAGGTTAGGGTTTTAAGGTTAGTGTTAAGGTTAGGCATTAACTCTGAATTCTTAAGGTTAGGCATTAACTCTGAATTCTTAAGGTTAGGCATTAATCTGAAATTCTTAAGGTTAGGCATTCTCTCAATTGGTTAACGGTTAGGCATTAACTCTCAATGGTTAAGGTTAGGCATTAACTCTCAATGGTTAAAGGTTAGGCATTAACTCTCAATGGTTAGAGGTTAGGCATTAACTCTCAATGGTTAAGGTTAGGCATTAACTCTCAATGGTTAAGGTAAGGGTAAGATTTGGGAAAGACTTAAAACAAATAATCAAAACAACTTTCTATCGCTGGATTTGGAAGCTAATTTGGATGCRGATATTCACRCACATCCGACATCCCCGTCCACRACACCCTAGCAAAACCCAAACCTACTTGAAGGTAGCAGTGCTAACTGTTGCGCATAGTGGTCGGTTTCAACGTCATCTCCTGACCTCCTCAGACATGGATGGACGTCCAATACTGACTTATATCACAGGTGTCCTGGCTGGAAAAAATTGGGGTGAGAGGGAGAATGAAAGCAAGGCAAGGGAGAGAAATGGGAGGAGAAAGTAAAGTRTTTATAGAATCAAAAGATCAGTCTTGTTCTGACGTCTTAGTAAATACAGCTGATAGTTAGGATGAACTGAGAAAGACTCCCACTATGACATTATGTCTCACACAAACAGGCCCCAGGTCAGGACAAATAGTTTGCCTTAATCAATCATGTCACAGCTTCATGAGGAAGTGGTGTGATACAGCTGAGATCAACCAGCTGTCTACCACTCACACACTTGCGCACAAACAGACAGACAGACACACACACACACACGGACGGACGGACACACACACGCACGGACACACTCGCACGCACACACGCACGCACACACACTTCATTAAGCATAAAATCAGCACCACTAATTGCCAATGACGTGGTATTTCCTGTCCTTCTGACACATGTGCATACCCAGTCCCCCTCACTTCCTTCAACAATCATCTCAAATGGTCTTGAATATATTTGACATGTACAGTAGGCATACAGGAAAGACTTGTTGATGTACTAGTGGGAAAAAAGTGATACTAATACAGACATGCATAGGGGGTGTGCGTACACACACACACACACACACACACACTGATATAATCTCAATGCCTGATGTTGATATAGTTCTCAAACCGCAATGAATCATAGGACAGAACATAAAGTAAACAATGCCAAAAGGAAAGGACTCCCCGAAGACATCAAAGTGATGCTTATCGAATGACAAGCTTCCCACCCAGATCACATGTCAGGGGAGTGTGAGGCTAAATAGAGACAGTAGGAATAGATGCAGCAAGCTAACAGAAACCCTTCCTGTCCTAACATGCATAAGCCTACATGGTCCCCCTGCATCAGATAAACATTCAGTCACCTCTCAGACACCTCTTACTAGTAGAGCCTGTCCATCCTCCAGTTGCCAAGGCTTCATGGTTGAGGAATGGAATGGAGGGAGTATATCAAACTGGGTGGTTTGTTGTACATACAGTATGCACAAATGCACACACATACCGTATACATGCATACACACGTACAAGCTTACTGTTACACACAAAGACACAGACACAAATACAGTGCACGCATGAAGACACGYATGTACACTGGCATAGACACACTACCTCAGTGATTTCCCTACAGACTGCCTGTACGCTGCAGAAAAACACACGCCGTGTGTGCTGCCTCTCCTCTGCTGACAGAGTGGCATTTGGAACCACACATCTCCTGATCACATCCCTTCTCTGCTCCACCACGCTATGCCCAGATTCTGGCCYAGGTGCCCTGGCCCTCCCAAGATGCCAATCAGCCACACAGACCTTGTGCCCAGGTCACTGAAGAGTCTCCATTTCAGTGACAAATGTCTCCCCAAAGCCTTGTTAACCCTGTTAACCCTGCACATGTCACAGTGTGTGCATGTCAGAAAGAGGGAAAGGGAACGAGACAGTGAGAGAGAGAGAGAGAGAGAGAGAGAGAGAGAGAGAGAGAGAGAGAGAGAGAGAGACAGATAGATTGAAGTAGTGAAGGAAAGGTGAATGGTAGAGGTGTATTGGTGGTAAGTGATATGGTGTAGTTTTTATTGCTTGTAGTGGTATCTGGTGTATGTATTGGTGTAGTTGTATGAGTGATGGTTTAGGGTGTATGTATTTGGTGTAATGTATGGGT
>NW_019944070.1:0-3857 GCF_002910315.2 Salvelinus sp. IW2-2015
ACTGGCTATATTGCTTGCTGCAGGTAGTCTAGTTTATATTTTTTGGCGTCGGTAGGTAGACTAGTAGGTATATTGTTGGGTGCAGGTAGTCACGTGATATACTTGTTGGCGTGGTAGGTAGGACTAGTGGCTATATTGTGGGTGCACGCGCTAGTCTAGTTTTATATGTTGGTACAGTAGCTCTAGTGGTATATTGTCTTGCGGTGCAGGTAGGTCTAGTGGTATATTGTTGGGTGGCAGTAGTCTATGTATATTGTTGTGATAGGTAGTTATGGTATATTGTTGGTGGCAATAGTCTAGTGGTATATTGTGGTGCAGGTAGTCTGAGTGGTATATTGTTGTGCGCAGGTAGTTTAGATGTTATATTTTGGGTGCAGTAGCTCATGGTATATGTGATGGTGTTGCGTAGGTAGTCTAGTGTATATTGTTCGGGGACGGTAGCGTAGTGGCTATACTTGTTGGTGGCAGGAGTCTAGTGTATATTGTTGCGTAGCAGTAGCACTAGTGGTATTATTGTGGTGGAAGGTCAGTTTAGTGGTATATTTGTCGGTGCTGAGTCGTGTATCGGGCCCGTGGTAGGTAAGTCCTAGTGGGTAATATTGTTGCGGGTGGAACAGGATAGTCTAGTGTATATTTTGTGGCAGGCTAGTCTAGTGGATATATTGTTGAGGTCTAGGCAGGTAGACTAGTGGTATATTGTTGGGTGGCAGGTAGACTAGTAGTATATTGTTGGGTGGTAKGTAGTCTAGTGGTATATTGTTGGGTGTTTTGGAAACCTATTTCTTGTACCTATCTCTTTCAAGGTACCCACACTGTTCCCACAACCTAATTACATTTTCTGGGAACCTTTAAAGAACTCAGAAAGTTTTTTTTCTCATCATTCTTGCATCGTCAAAGAAATGTTTTGTGCACCTTGATACAAACATGTCAGTATGACCAGTCATGACTGGAAAGTTTTAGTATTTTGGGAACATATCTCATGTCATATCCCCACAGCTTTCCCACAACCTAAAGAAACATTCTGGGAACCTTTAATATCGAACAGACTAAATGTATTCTAGTAACGTTCTTGTAACATCAGGTAAATGTTTTTTGCACCTAAACCTTTTACTGCAGTGGGTTAAATCAGGGTTTCTGATACACCTCAGGCACATGGTTATGGGCATTAACAACAGAAGACACCTGTACCATGTCAGATGTAGAGTTGAAATGTATTACATTTTCAGTTTTCATTCTAATATTACACTTTATATATATATATATATATCACAGAAGACTGAAATATAACAAAATCTTTGACATAGAAACACCGGATATTCTGCATAAAAATAAATATGTTTATTAATTATGAAATTATGAAAAATCTTATTAGCATTCCACGCATGAAGCCACTAGAGGGTGTGTCATTTGACTGCAGGAAAGGGCTGCAAGAACCGTTGCACAACAGGACACAACTGAACAGATTTAGTCTTGTGGGAACATCTCGTTTGTGACGTCCCCACAACGTTCTCACGAGACTGCTGGGTTGTCTCTGAGCTGGATTTTAAGGGTTTGATGTTTGACTTTTGCCTCGCGGTGTTTATGGCTAATGGAAATATTGGCATGGGGAGCCCTTTCTGCTTATTTCTGTTGACAGTAAATTCTTCCAAGTGATTTGTCACAACTACAGAACACACACTTCTGGCTGGCGAAAGTGCTCTGTCACATCCTGTCTATGTTACAACAGAGAGCAATGCTCTGAAGAATTAAAGTAATACAGCAGAGATATCCCTCATACAGAGCTGTTGTCTAGTGTAGTTAAGGGTTCTCTACATGACACATCAAGTTTCAAGTTTTAATGTCACATGCACAAATGTAGTGAAATTACTTTGTTGCAAACTCAAAACCTAACAATGTAATAATCAACAACAATAATCAATAACAATAATCAATAACAATGCAATAATCAATAACAATGTAATAATCAATAACAATGTAATACTAGAAAAAACAAATGAGAAATAAAAAGAAATATGAAGAACACAATACGTAAGTAAGTAATCATACTATATACAGGGTCAGTACCATATTAACAATGTACAGGGATACTGGAGTGATGGAGGTAGATATGTATAGGGGGGAGGTGACTATATACAGGGTCAGTACCATATTAACAATGTACAGGGATACTGGAGTGATGGAGGTAGATATGTATAGGGGGAAGGTGACTATATACAGGGTCAGTACCATATTAACACTGTACAGGGATACTGGAGTGATGGAGGYAGATATGTATAGGGGTAATCATACTGTATACAGGGTCAGTACCATATTAACACAATGTGTTAACAATGTACAGGGATTCTGGGGTGATAGAGGTTGATGTGTATCTCTCTCTCTCCCTTTCATATCGTTCTCCTCTGGTGTCTCCACCTCTCTCTCTCTCTCTCTCTCTCTCTCTCTCTCCTTTCCACCGTTCTCCCTGGTCTCTCACCTCTCTCCTTCTCGTTCCATCGTTCTCCCCTGGTCTCTTCACCTCTCTCTCTCTCGTTCTCTCACTTTCCATCGTTGTCCCCTGGTCTCTCCACCTCTCTCTCTCACTCCTTTCCATCTTCTCCCCTGGTCTCTCCCACCTTTCTCTCTCGTTCTCCACACTTTCCATCGTTCCTCCCCTGGTCTCATCCACTCTCTCTCTCTGTCTCTCACACTTTCCATCGTTCTCCCCTGGTCTCTCGCACCTCTCTTTCTATCTCTTCCTCCTTTCCTCATTCTTCCCTGGTCTCTCTCACTCTTCTCTCTCTCCTCTTTCCATCATTCTCCCTGGTTCTCCACTCTCTCTTCTCTCCTCCTTTCCATCATTCCTCTCCACTCAATCTCTCACCTTCCTCTCTCCTCTCCCCTCCCATACCCCCCCTGGTCTCTCCTCTCTCTCTCTCTCTCTCTCTCCTTTCATCAATCTCCCCGCCAGGGTCTCCCTTCTCTCTCTCACTCTCTCTCTCCTCTCTCTCTTCTCCTTTCCATCAATCTCCCTTCACTCTCCGCCTCTCTCCTCTCTCCTCTCATCTCTCTCTCTCCTCTCTCTCTCTCTCTCCTCTCTCTCTCCTTCTCTCTCTCTCTCCCTCTCCTTCTTCTCTCTCTCTCTCTTCTCCCTTTTCCATCAATCTCCCCCCCGGTCTCTCTTTCTCTCTCTCTCTCTCTCTCTCTCTCTTCTCTCTCTCTTCTCTCTCTCTCTTCTCTCTCTCTCCTCTCTCTTCTCTCTCTCTCCTCTCCTACCTCTGCTCTCTCTCTACTCTCTCATCTCTCTTCTCTCTCTCTCTCCTCTCCTTTTCTTCTCACTCGTCCGCCTCATGCCTCTCTCTCTCTCTCGTCTCTCATCTTCTCTCTCTCTCTCCTCTCCCTCTGTCTCTCTCTCTCTCTCGACTCTCATCTCGTCTCTGCCTCTTCTCTCTCTCTCTTTTCTCGCCCTGGTTCTCTCCATCTAACGTATCTAGCTTCCTTTCCATCGTTCTCCCTCCTGGGTCTCTTCAACTCTCTCTCATCTCTCTCTTCCCTCAGGTCTCCCCTGGTCTCTCCGCCTCTCTCTTTTCTCTCTTGACTACTCCTTCTCTTCGTGTAGTGTTATCCTCATAAGAAGAAGTTTCTAAGATTAAGAAAAGCAGGCTGTGGTTTGGGCATGGGCGTGAGTCAATTTCTGTGGGGTTCTGGGGTTCTGATAGCTGTGTTAAGGTTATTGGTTGACATAGACATGCACTATGTCGTACACACATATAGGTACGGATTACTTCACCTCCGTATATCCCCGAAGGAACAGGGTCATGTCATCAGAATTGTACTGGTACTATTTAACAGTTTCATACGAGCGGCTGGTTCACACAAAG
>NW_019944070.1:10276-22840 GCF_002910315.2 Salvelinus sp. IW2-2015
GGGGAAACAGATTAGATGTAAAGTCCGGAATGTTACAGGGGAAACAGATTAATGTGAAGGTCATAATGTTACAGGGAAACAGATTAATGTAAAGTCCATAATGTTACAGGGGAAACAGATTAATGTAAAGTCCGTAATGTTACAGGGGAAACAGTATTAATGTTACAGGGGAAACAGATTAATGTAAATTCTATAATGTTACAGGGGAAACAGATTAATGTAAAGTCCATAATGTTACAGGGGAAACAGATTAATGTGAAGTCCATAATGTTACAGGGGAAACAGATTAATGTAAAGTCCAGAATGTTACAGGGGAACAGATTAATGTAAAGTCCAGAATGTTACAGGGGAAACAGATTAATGTAAAGTCCATAATGTTACAGGGGACAGATTAATGTAAAGTCCATAATGTTACAGGGGAAACAGATTAATGTTACAGGGAAACAGAGTAATGTAAAGTCCATACTGTTACAGGGGGAACAGATTCATGTAAAGTCTATAATGTTACAGGGGAAACAGATTAATGTTACAGGGGAAACAGATTAATGTGAAGTCCATAATGTTACAGGAGAAATAGATGAATGTAAGTCCATAATGTTACAGGGGAAACAGATGAATGTAAAGTATATAATGTTACAGGGGAAACAGATGAATGTAAAGTCCATCATGTTACAGGGGAAACAGATTAAAGTAAAGTCCATAATGTTACAGGGAAACAGATTAATGTAAAGTCCATCATGTTACAGGGAAAACAGATTAAAGTAAAGTCCATAATGTTACAGGGAAACAGATTAAGTAAAGTCCATCATGTTACAGGGAAACAGATTAAGTAAAGTCCATAATGTTCAGTGGAATAAGTGTAAGTCTATAATGTCAAGCTGCTATTGAGAGAGGAAATGCTCTTACCTGTGGATTTGAACCGGTGGGCTGCCGATGCTTTGGAGAAGTAAGAGAATCTGAAGGAGGGAGACGCAGATAAGGAGGGAGACACAGAGATAAGGAGCGAGCCACAGAGATAAGGAGCGAGGGATAGAGTAGTAGAGGATTAGAGAGATAGAGCGATAGAGAGATAGAAACCTCCTCAGTTCCAGTGACGAACGTCGCTGCTCCTGATTCTACTCTACTGGACCAAAGAGATGACCAGCTGGCACAAACACACACACACACACACACACACACACACACACACACACACACACACACACACACACACACACACACACACACACACACGTAAACAGACCCCTCCCCCTCGTAATGCAACGGTCAAACCCCCCTTCTTCAATACTTGTGCACAACTCTCACCCCTTCCCTAATCCTCCCATTATTGTGTTGAAGACCATGTATCTCTCTTTCTTTCTTTCTTTCCTTCTTTCTTTCTTTCGTTCTTTCTTTGTTCTCTCTCTCTCTCCTCCTCTCATCCTCATCCTCCTCCTGCCTCCAACTCCTCCCCCTTTTATCCTCCTCCTCCTCTCCCACTCCTCCTCACTTTTCTTCTCCTCCTCTCTTCCYCCTCTCCACCTCCTCTTCATCCTCCTCCTCTTCCTCCATTGGTTTGTGGTGTGGTAGTTCTCTGTCCCTTGTTACCTCCTCTTCATTGACTGGACAGCCTCTAGTTCTGTGGTTCTAGCAGAATTCTGGACTGCCTCTAGTTCTGTGTTATAATGGAAGGCTGGACTGCCTCTAGTTATGTGGTTCTAGCAGAAGACTGGACCACCTCTAGTTCTGTGTTATAATATAAGTCTGGACAGCCTCTAGTTCTGTGGTTCTAACCGAAGACTGGACAGCCTCTAGTTCTGTGGTTCTAGCAGAATTCTGGACAGCCTCTAGTTCTGTAGTTCTAACAGAAGCCTGGACAGCCTCTAGTTCTGTGTTCTAACAGAAGACAGGACAGCCTCTAATTCTGTAGTTCTAACAGAAGTCTGGACAGCCTCTAATTCTGTAGTTCTAACAGAAGACTGGACAGCCTCTAATTCTGTAGTTCTAACAGAAGACTGGACAGCCTCTAATTCTGTAGTTCTAACAGAAGACTGGACAGCCTCTAGTTCTGTAGTTCTAACAGAAGACTGGACAGCCTCTAATTCTGTAGTTCTAACAGAAGAATGGACAGCCTCTAGTTCTGTAGTTCTAACAGAAGACTGGACATCCTCTAGTTCTGTGTTCTAACAGAAGACTGGACAGCCTCTAGTTCTAACAGAAGACTGGACAGCCTCTAGTTCTGTGGTTCTAACAGAAGCCTGGACAGCCTCTAGTTCTGTGGTTCTAACAGAAGACTGGACAGCCTCTAGTTCTGTGGTTCTAACAGAAGGCTGGACAGCCTCTAGTTTTAATAGAAGATTGGACAGCCTCTATTTCTAATGGAAGAATGGACAGCCTCTAGTTCTGTGTTCTAAAAGAAGCATGGACAGCCTCTAGTTCTAACAGAAGCCTTGACAGCCTCTAGTTCTGTGGTTCTAACAGAAGACTGGACAGCCTCTAGTTCTGTGTTCTAACAGAAGACTGGACTGCCTCTAATTCTGTGGTTCTAACAGAAGACTGGACAGGCTCTAGTTCTGTGTTCTAACAGAAGACTGGACAGCCTTTAGTTCTGTGTTCTAACAAAAGCCTGGACAGCCTCTAGTTCTGTGTTCTAATGGAAGACTGGACAGGCTCTAATTCTGTAGTTCTAACAGAAGATTGGACAGCCTCTAATTCTGTAGTTCTAACAGAAGACTGGACAGTCTCTAATTCTGTAGTTCTAACAGAAGCCTGGACAGGCTCTAATTCTGTAGTTCTAACAGAAGACTGGACTGCCTCTGTTGTTCTAATTTATCCCCTTCTATCTGTTTAACAATAATAAGCCATGCTCTTATCGCCAACAGCAGTGTTCCACCATTACAAGCCAAAACCAAGTCATTCTAACAATGCTTAATTTCTAGGATGTCTGTCTCTTTAAAGCCAGGCGTAAATCACGTCTCCTAGGTCTGGTTGGGTGGGTTGCTGCCCAGCCAGGCGTAAATAACCCCTCTCCTAGGTCTGGTTGGATGTGTTGCTGCCCAGCCAGGCGTAAATAACCCCTCTCCTAGGTCTGGCTGGATGGGTTGCTGCTCAGTCAGGCATAAATAACCCCTCTCCTAGGTCTGGTTGGATGGGTTGCTGCCCAGCCAGGCGTAAATAACCCCTCTCCTCCGGGGTCTGGTTGGATGGGTTGCTGCCCAGCCAGGTGTAAATAACCCCTCTCCTAGGTCTCGTTGGATGGGTTGCTGCCCAGCCAGGTGTAAATAACCCCTCTCCTAGGTCTGGTTGGATGGGTTGCGTAAATAACCCCTCTCCTAGGTCTGGTTGGATGGGTTTTCTGCCCAGCCAGGTGTAAATAACCCTCTCCTGAAGGGTCCTGGTTGGATGGGGTTGCTGCCCAGCCAGGCGTAAATAACCCCTCTCCTAGGTCTGGTTGGATGGGTTGCTGCCCAGCCAGGCGTAAATAACCCCTCTCCGAGGTCTGGTTGGGTGGGTTGCTGCCCAGCCAGGCGTAAATAACCCCTCTCCTAGGTCTGGTTGGATGGGTTGTTGCCCAGTCAGGCATAAATAACCCCTCTCCTAGTGGCACAACTTCCGCCAAAGTTGGTCCCTCTCCTTGTTCGGGCGGCGTTCGGCGGTCGACGTCACCGTCTTTCTAGTCGCCACCGATCCATATTTCATTTTCGTTTTGTTTTGTCTTCATTATACTCACCTGGTTTCCATTCCATAATCAATGTTCCTTATTTAACCCTCTGGCTTCCCTTTCTGTTTTGTGCGTGATTGTCGTTGTCATGGTGGTTCCTTATTTTTGTTCTCTGGATATCTGTATTTTCCTCTTTGGAACATTGCTTGAATTTTGAGTAAATTTGTGTTTATTACTCATACCTGTGTCCTGCGCCTGACTCCGCCTTATCCATTCACCAAACCGCTGACAGAATCACGCACCTTTGAATGGAGTCAGCAGGTGCCGCCAGCCCTCCTCTCCCAGTGGAGGAGCGCGTTCAGCAAACCATGGACCGATGGAAGAGAGGTGGTTTTCCGGTTAACCCATCATCGTCACCCCAGCTCCCACCACAACCTACACCGATGTCCACACCTCCTTCATCAAGATCCAGTGGGGTTCGCCTCTCGCTCTCGGGAGCGTATGACGGAACAGCGGCCGGGTGCCAGGGGTTCCTACTCCAGCTGGAGCTCTACCTGGCAGCTGTTCAGCCGGCCCCTTCGGGACGCGAGAGAGTGAGCGCCATCATCTCGTCTGACTGGTAAAGCCCTGGAAGGGGCCAACGCCATCTGGGGAAGGGAAGGCCCGACGTTGGACAATTACGAGGATTTCACCCACCGCTTCCGGGCAGTTTTCGATCATCCACCTGAAGGGAGAGCGGCGGGAGAACGCTTGTACCATCTAAGACAGGGGATGAGGAGCGCTCAAGAGTTCGCGCTGGACTTTAGAACTCTGGCCGCCGGCGCGGGATGGAATGAGCGGGCCCTGATCGACCACTACAGGTGTAGTTTACGCGAGGACGTTCGTAGGGAACTAGCCTGCAGGGACACCACCCTTAACCTGGACCAGCTGATGGACCTATCGATCCGGTTGGATAACCTGTTGGCCTCCCGCGGACGTCCGGATCGGGGTCCGTCAGTTCCATCCCCCAGCACCTCTGATCCTACCCCGATGGAGCTAGGAGGTGCTACTATGAGGGGGACTGGAGGGGGGACCATTCCCTGCACCACCTGTGGCCGCAGAGGACACACTGCTGGTCGGTGCTGGGGAGGTTCTCCAGGAGGTCGAGGTAGCAGGCGGAGCACTGGTGGATCATCCCAGATGAGTAGGCACACAACTCACCCAGAGTTCCCTGTTGCACACATGTGGATGTATATAGAATTTCCTGAGTTTTCCCCACATTCCCAGCATAAGGCGCTAGTAGATTCAGGTGCAGCTGGGTACTTTATTGACCATTCCTTTGCACTTATATTAGGGATCCCTATTGTTCCTGTTCAAAATCAAGTTTATTTATTTTATATATAGCCCTTCGTACATCAGCTAATATCTCGAAGTGCTGTACAGACACCCAGCCTAAAACCCCAAACAGCAAGCAATGCAGGTGTAGAAGGACGGTGGCTAGGAAAAACTCCCTAGAAAGGCCAAAACCTAGGAAGAAACCTAGAGAGGAACCAGGCTATGAGGGGTGGCCAGTCCTCTTCTGGCTGTGCTGGGTGGAGATTATAACAGAACTATGCCAAGATGTCAAAATGTTCATAAGTGACAAGCATGGTCAAATAATAATCATGAATAATTTTCAGTTGGCTTTTCATAGCCGATCATCAAGAGTTGAGAATAGCAGGTCCGGGACAGGTGGCGGTTCCATAACCGCAGGCAGAACAGCTGAAACTGGAATAGCAGCAAGGGCAGGTGGACTGGGGACAGCAAGGAGCCATCACGCCCGGCAGCCCCGACGCACGGTCCCAGGGCTCAGGTCCTCCGAGAGAGAGAAAGAGAGAGAGAAGGAGAGAATAGAGAGAGCCAAGATTTTCAAAATGTTCATAAATGACAAAGCATGGTCAAATAATAATCAGAATAAATGTCAGTTGGCTTTTCATAGCCGATCATTAAGAATTGAAAACAGCAGGTCTGGGACAGGTAGGGGTTCCATAACCGCAGGCAGAACAGTTGAAACTGGAATAGCAGCAGGGCCAGGCGGACTGGGGACAGCAAGGAGTCATCATGCCCGGTAGTCCTGACGTATGGTCCTAGGGCTCCGGTCCTCCGAGAGAGAGAAAGAAAGAGAGAAGGAGAGAATTAGAGAGAGACAAGATTTTCAAAATGTTCATAAATGACAAGCATGGTCAAATAATAATCAGGAATAAAAGTCAGTTGGCTTTTCATAGCCATCATTAAGAGTTGAACAGGTAGGGTTCCATAACAGCAGGCAGAACAGTTGAAACTGGAACAGCAGCAACAGCCAGGTGCTGGGGACAGCAAGGAGTCATCATGCCCGGTTTGCCGTGACGTATGGTCCTAGGGCTCAGGTTCTCCGAGAGAGAGAAAGAAAGAGAGAACGAGAGAATTAGAGAGAGCATACTTAAATCACACAGGACACTGGATAAGATAGGAGAAGTACCTCCAGGTATAACCAACTGACCCTAGCCCCCGACACATAAACTACTGCAGCATAAATACTGAGGCTGAGACAGGAGGGGTCAGGAGACACTGTGGCCCCATCCGATGATACCCCCGGACAGGGCCAAACAGGAAGGATATAACACCACTCTGCCAAAGCCACAGCCCCCAACCACTAGAGGGATATCTTCACCACCAACTTACAATCCTGAGACAAGGCCGAGTATAGCCCACAAAGATCTCCACCACAGCACAAACCAAGGGGTGCGCCAACCCAGACAGGAAGATCACGTCAGTAACTCAACCCACTCAAGTGACGCACCCTCCTAGGGACGGCATGAAAGAGCACCAGTAAGCCAGTGACTCAGCCCCTGTAATAGGGTTAGGGCGAGAATCCCAGTGGAGAGAGGGGAACCGGCCAGGCAGAGACAGCAAGGGCGGTTGCTGCTCCAGAGCCTTCCGTTCACCTTCACACTCCTGGGCCAGACTACACTCAATCATATGACCTACTGAAGAGATAAGTCTTCAGTAAAGACTTAAAGGTTGAGACCGAGTCTGCGTCTCTCACATGGGTAGGCAGACTATTCCATAAAAATGGAGATCTATAGGAGAAAGCCCTGCCTCCCGCTGTTTACAGAATTCTAGGGACAATTAGGAGCCTGCGTCTTGTGACCGTAGCGTACGTGTAGGTATGTACGGAGGACCAACTCGGAAAGATAGGTAGGAGCAAGCCCATGTAACGCTTTATAGGTTAACAGTAAAACCTTGAAATCAGCCCTTGCCTTAACAGGAAGCCAGTGTAGGGAGGCTAGTACTGGAGTAATATGATCAAATTTCTTGGTTCTAGTCAGGATTCTAGCAGCCGTATTTAGCACTAACTGAAGTTTATTTAGTGCTTTATCCGGGTAGCCGAAAGTAGAGCATTGCAGTAGTCTAACCTAGAAGTAACAAATGCATGGATTAATTTTCTGCATCATTTTTGGACAGAAAATTTCTGATTTTTGCAATGTTACGTAGATGGAAAAAAGCTGTCCTTGAAACAGTCTTGATATGTTCGTCAAAAGAGAGATCAGTGTCAAGAGTAACGCCGAGGTCCTTCACAGTTTATTATGAGACGACTTTACAACCATCAAGGTTAATTGTCAGATTTAACAAAAGATCTTCTTTTTCTTGGGACCCTAGAACAAGCATCTCTGTTTTGTCCGAGTTTAAAAGTAAAAAGTTTGCAGCCATCCACTTCCTTATGTCTGAAACACAGGCTTCTAGCGAGGGCAATTTTGAGGCTTCACCATGTTTCATTGAAATGTACAGCTGTGTGTCATCCGCATAGCAGTGAAAGTTAAATTATGTTTTCGATAACATCCCCAAGAGGTAAAATATATAGTGAAACAATAGTGGTCCTAAAACGGAACCTTGAGAACACCGAAATGTACAGTTGATTTGTCAGAGGACAAACCATTCACAGAGACAAACTGATATCTTTCCGACAGGTAAGATCTAAACCAGGCCAGAACTGTTCCGTGTAGACCAATTGGGGTTTCCAGTCTCTCCAAAAGAATGTGGTGATCGATGGTATCAAAGCAGCACTAAGGTCTAGTAGCACGAGGACAGATGCAGAGCCTCGGTCTGACGCCATTAAAGGTCATTTACCACCTTCACAAGTGCAGTCTCAGTGCTATGATGGGGTCTAAAACCAGACTGAAGCATTTCGTATACATTGTTTGTCTTCAGGAAGGCAGTGAGTTGCTGCGCAACAGCTTTTTTCTAAAATTTTTGAGAGGAATGGAAGATTCGATATAGGCCGAAGTTTTTTATATTTTCCGGGTCAAGGTTTGGCTTTTTCAAGAGAGCTTTTTTACTGCCACTTTTAGTGAGTTTGGTACACATCCGGTGGATAGAGAGCCGTTTATTATGTTCAACATATGAGGGCCAAGGACAGGCAGCAGCTCTTTCAGTAGTTTAGTAGGAATAGGATCCAGTATGCAGCTAGAAGGTTTAGAGGCCATGATATTTTTCCTATTGTGTCAAGAGATATAGTACTAAAAACACTTGAGTGTCCCCTGGATCCTAGGTCCTGGCAGAGTTGTGCAGTCTCAGGACATTGAGCTTGAGGAAACCAGATTTAAAGAGGAGTCCATAATTTGCTTTCTAATGATCATGATCTTTTCCCAAAAGAAGTTCATGAATTTATTACTGCTGAAGTGAAAGCCATCCTCTCTTGGGGAATGCTGCTTTTTAGTTAGCTTTGCAACAGTATCAAAAATACATTTTGGATTGTTCTTATTTTCCTCAATAAGTTGGAAAAGTAGGATGATCGAGCAGCGTGAGGGCTCTTCGCGTACTGCACGGTACTGTCTTTCCAAGCTAGTCGGAAGACTTCCAGTTTGGTGTGCGCCATTTCCGTTCCAATTTTCTGGAAGCTTGCTTTAAAGCTTGGGTATTTTCTGTATACCAGGGAGCTAGTTTCTTATGACAAATGTTTTTCGTTTTTAGGGGTGCAACTGCATCAGGGTATGCGCAAGGTTAAATTGAGTTCCTCAGTTAGGTGGTTAACTGATTTTTGTCCTCTGACGTCCTTGGGTAGGCAGAAGGAGTCTGGAAGGCACTCAAGGAATTTTTGTGTTGTCTGAGAATTTAAGCACGACCTTTGATGCTCCTTGGTTGGGGTCTGAGCAGATTATTTGTTGCGATTGCAAACGTAATAAAATGGTGGCTCGACAGTCCAGGATTATGAGGAAAAACATTAAGATCTACAACATTTTATCCATGGGAAAAAACTAAGTCCAGAGTATGACTGTGGCAGTGAGTAGGTCCAGAGACATGTTGGACAAAACCCACTGAGTCGATGATGGCTCCGAAAGACCTTTTGGAGTGGGTCTGTGGACTTCTCCAATATGAATATTAAAATCACCAAAATTAGAATATGATCTGCTATGACTACAAGATCTGATAGGATTCATGGAACTCAGAGAGGAACGCTGTATATGGCCCAGGAGGCCTATAAACAGTGGCTATAAAAAGTGATTGAGTAGCGCGCATAGATTTCATGACTAGAAGCTCAAAAGACGAAAACGTCATTTTTTTTTTAAATAATGAAATTTGCTATCGTAAATGTTAGCAACACCTCCGCCTTTGCGGGATGCACGGGGGATATGGTCACTAGTGTAACCAGGAGGTGGGCCTCATTTAACACAGTAAATTCATCAGGCTTAAGCCATGTTTCAGTCGGCCAATCACATCAAGATTATGATCAGTGATTAGTTCATTGACTATAACTGCTTTTGAAGTGAGGGATCTAACATTAAGTAACCCTATTTTGAGATGTGAGTTATCACGATCTCTTTCAATATGGCAGGAATGGAGGAGGTCTTTATCCTAATGAGATTGCTAAGGCGAACACCGCCATGTTAAATTTTGCCCAACCTAGGTCGAGGCACAGACACAGTCTCAATGGGGATGGCTGAGCTGACTACACTGACTGTGCTATTGGCAGACTCCACTAAGCTGGCAGGTTGGCTACAGCCTGCTGCCTGGCCTGCACCCTATTTCATTGTGGAGCTAGTGGAGTTAGAGCCCTGTCTATGTTTGTAGATAAGATGAGAGCACCCCTCCAGCTAGGATGGAGTCCGTCACTCCTCAGCAGGTCAGGCTTGGTCCTGTTTGTGGGTGAGTCCCAGAAAGAGGGCCAATTATCTACAAATTCTATCTTTTGGGAGGGGCAGAAAACAGTTTTCCCACCAGCGATTGAGTTGTGAGACTCTGCTGCAGAGCTCGTCACTCCCCGTAACTGGGAGAGGGCCAGAGACAATTACTCGATGCCGACACATCTTTCTAGCTGATTTACAGGCTGAAGCTATGTTGCGCTTAGTGACCTCTGACTGTTTCATCCTAACATCGTTGGTGCCGACGTGGATAACAATATCTCTATACTCTCTACACTCGCCAGTTTTAGCTTTAGCCAGCACCATCTTCAGATTAGCCTTAACGTCGGTAGCCCTGCCCCCTGGTAAACAGTGTATGATCGCTGGATGATTCGTTTTAAGTCTAATACTACTGGGTAATGGAGTCGCCAATGACTAGGGTTTTCAATTTGTCAGAGCTAATGGTGGGAACCTTCGGCGTCTCAGACCCCGTAACGGGAGGAGTAGAGACAAGAGAAGACTCGCCCTCAGACTCCGACTCGCTACTCAATGGGGAAAACCTGTTGAAAGTTTCTGTCGGCTGAATGAGCGACACCGGTTGAGCATTCCAACAGCATTCCCCTCCAGAAGCCATGAGAAAATGTCCGGCTGCGGGGACAGTGCGGGGGGATTTATACTAACGCTACTATCTGTACTTACTGGTGGCACAGACGCTGTTTCACCCCTTTCCTACACTGAAATTACCCTTGCCTAACGATTGCGTCTGAAGCTGGGCTTGCAGCACAGCTATCCTCGCCGTTAGGCGATCATTCTCCTGTATATTATGAGTACAGCGAATGCAGTTAGAAGACATCATGTTAAAGTTACTACTTAGCTTCGGCTGTTGAAGGTGCTGACGAACCATGTCCAGATAAAGCGTCCGGAGTGAAAAAGTTGAATGAGGGAAAAAGTTGTGATGGAAAAACTAAAAATATAAACGTAAAGTTGTCAGCTAGCAAAGCAAAGCTAGCAAAGTAAAGTTGGCACAAAACGCACAGCAACACGTCTGCAAATTCAAGAGCAATTGATTGATGTTCCTTCCCTGTACATGCCTTAGATATTAGCCCCGCCCCAAGGACGACTTAGGGAGGTCACAGCTCCACTCTGTTTGATAACGCAGGAGGGTCATGAGAGAGAGAATTAGTCTCTTCCTGATCGACTCTCCTGCATTTCCTGTGTGTTGGGCCTTCCCTGGTTGGCCTCTCAGGCCCCACTATTTCGTGGCAACAGAGGGTTCTCCAGGGCTGGTCCCATCAGCGCTCAGGGAGGTAAAATACTGTTACCCGCTACCTCTCATAGCCAGTATGACAGAGTCATACTGAGTGGAAGACGGCATTTAGCACCACTTCTGGTCACTATGCGTACCTCGTCATGCCGTACGGGTTAATGAATGCTCCATCAGTCTTCCAATCCTTTGTAGATTAGATTTTCAGGGACCTGCACGGGCAGGGTGTAGTGGTGTATATAGATGACATTCTAATATACTCCGCTACACGCGCCGATGTGTCCCTTGTACGCAGGGTGCTTGGTCGACTGTTGGAGCATGACCTGTGCGTCAAGGCTGAGAAATGTCTGTTCTTCCAACAGTCCGTGTCCTTCCTAGGGTACCGCTTTTCCGCGTCAGGGGTGGAGATGGAAATTGACTGCATTTCAGCCGTGTGTAATTGGCCGACTCCAACCACGGTAAAGGAGGTGCAGCGGTTCTTAGGGTTTGCCAACTACTACCGGAGTTTTATCCAGGGTTTTGGCCAGGTAGTGGCTCCCATTACCTCCTTGATGAAAGGGGGACCGGTGCGACTGCAGTGGTCAGCTGGTGGCGGACAGGGCTTTTAGTCACCTGAAGGCTCTGTTTACCTCAGCTCCCGTGCTGGCTCATCCTGATCCCTCCCTCATAGTTGAGGTGGACACGTCCGAGGCTGGGATAGGGGCTGTGCTGTCTCAGCGCTCGGGTACACCACTAAAGCTGTGCTTTCTTTTCGAAGAAGTACAGCTCGGCGGAGCGAAACTATGATGTGGGGGACCGGGAGCTGTTGGCTGTTGTCGGAGCTCTGAAGGCGTGGAGACATTGGCTTGAGGGAGGCTAGACACCCTTTCCTCATTTGGACTCACCACCGCAATCTGGAGTACATTCGGGCAGCGAGGAGACTGAACCCTCGCCAGGAGAGGTGGGCCATGTTTTTCACCCGCTTTGTTTTCACCCTATCCTACAGACCAGGTTCCCAGAACGTTAAGGCAGATGCACTGTCCCGGATGTATGACACAGAGGAGCGGTATGCGGATCCCACTCCCATAATTCCAGCTTCTTGCCTGGTGGCACCGGTGGTATGGGAGGTGGACGCGGACATCGAGCGGGCGTCACGTGAGAGAGAGAGCCCACTCCCACCCAGTGTCCAGTTGGGCGTCTGTACGTTCCGTTTGATGTCCGCGATGGGCCCACACGTCACCCTCCTCTGGTCATCCTGGCATCGGACAGACAGTGCGCTCTCTACCGCTCCTGCTGTCTCTATATTTATATGTTTATATTTTCATCAACCTGTAAGGGGTCAAATTGGGTCAGGAACTCTGACCCACTGGCTGAGCTCCAACACTAACATAACTTCCTCTCATCATAGCCTTTCCTCCATGAACCAGTGATGTTCCTCTCATCATAGCCTTTCCTCCATGAACCAGTGATGTTCCTCTCGTCATAGCTTTCCTCCATGAAACCAGGTGAATGTTCCTCTCATCATAGCCTTTTCCTCCGATGAACCAGTGCTGTTCCTCTCATCA
>NW_019944070.1:22865-29761 GCF_002910315.2 Salvelinus sp. IW2-2015
AAGTTCTTCATGTTCAGGTCCTCGCGCTACTTACGTCGATAATTGTTGGCTGTTGCGCTATTTACTTTTAATTGTGTTTTCGCGCGCATAGAGTTAAATTATTGTAAAACAATAAATCATTATGTCTCTCCATACCGGAAGCGCCTGAAAGCGAACAAGTAAGGTCGCTGGATGGCGTACTCCCCGGGGCTGTTGGCTGCTCCTCAGAGCGCAGGGAGACGTACTTGCGAGAGAGACGTGGAGGCGTCATTTGCGACCGTTTGTGGAAGCGAGGAAAGTGCGTAATCAAGTAGGGCACTAAATAATAACCATACAAATAATTTGACATCACACACTCGGCTGCAAAATCTGGAGTGCCCAACGATTAAGCGTTCGCCTGATGAGACAAACATGCGCGGTAAAAATCCAGTCAGTGCGAAAGCCACGAGACCCACCGAGGTTGCACTGGTATCACAAACCATTGTATGGTGAGGCCAGTCGTCTGTGTTCAGGTGCTGAAGTTTTCGAAACCAATTCACCATTGTAACAGTGTTATTTAACATAACCGACATAGCTGGCTCGATCCAACAAAGACCAGGTTCCCAGAACGTTAAAGGCAGATGCACTGTCCCGGATGTATGACACAGAGGAGCGGTATGCGGATCCCACTCCATAATTCCAGCTTCTTGCTGGTGGCACGGTGGTATGGGAGGTGGACGCGGACATCGAGCGGGCGTCACGTGAGAGAGAGAGCCCACTCCCACCCAGTGTTCCAGTTGGGCGTCTGTACGTTCCGTTTGATGTCCGCGATGGGCCCACACGTCACCCTCCTCTGGTCATCCTGGCACGGACAGACAGTGCGCTCTCTACCGCTCCTGCTGTCTCTATATTTATATGTTTATATTTTCATCAACCTGTAAGGGGTCAAATTGGGTCAGGAACTCTGACCCACTGGCTGAGCTCCAACACTAACATAACTTCCTCTCATCATACTTTCTCTCCATGAACCAGTGATGTTCGTCATCATAGCCTTTCTCCATGAACCAGTGATGTTCCTCTCGTCATAGTCTTTCCTCCATGAACCAGTGATGTTCCCTCGTCATAGCCTTTCCTCATGAACCAGTGATGTTCTCTCATCATAGCCTTTCCTCCATGACCAGTGATGTTCTCTCACATAGCTTCCTCCATGAACCATGATGTTCCTCTCACATAGCCCTTCCTCATGAACAGTGATGTTTCCTCTCATCATAGCCTTTTCCCCCATGATACGTGACTGTTCCTCTCATCATAGCCTTTCTGTCCAATTGACCAGTGATGTTCTCTCATCATACGCCTTCTCCTGATCAGTGATGTTCCTCTCATCATAGCCTGTTCTCCATGAGCCAGTGATGTCCTCTCACAATACTTTCCTCCATGAACCAGTGAGATTTCCTCTATCATAGCCTTTCCCCCATGAGACCAGTGATGTTCTCTCATCATAGCCTTTCCTCCATGACCAGTGATGTTCCTCTCATCATATGCCTTTCCTCAATGAACCAGTGATTTCCTCATCATGAGCTCTTTTCGTCTATTTTTTTTTTTTTTTTGTGTTTTCCTCATTTGGTATATCCTCCCCATGCTTCTCAACCAGGAGTTCCTCTCATCATAGCCTTTCCTCCATGAACCAGTTTTCCGTCGTCATCCAAGCCTTCCTCCTGAACCAGTGGGTGATTCCTCTCACATAGCCTTATGCCCTGACATGATTCCTCGTATACCTTCCCCATCAGGGTCCTCTCATCATAGCCTTTCCTAAAAACCATGATGTTCCTCTCCTCAATAGCCTTTTCTCCATGATACCAGTATGTTCTCTCAGTCATAGCCTTTCCTCCATGAACCAGTGATGTTTCCTCTCAATCATAGCCTTCCTACCAGAACCAGTGATGTTCCTCTCATAGCCTTCCTCCAGTAATCCATGATGTTCCTCACTCAAAGCCTTTCCTCATGAACCATTGATTTCCTCTCAATCATACCTTTCTCCATGAACCAGTGATGTTCCTCTCATCATAGCCTTTCCTCCATGAACCAGTGATGTTCCTCTCATCATAGCCTTTCCTCCATGAACCAGTGATGTCCCTCTCATAGCCTTTCCTCCATGTACCAGTGATTTGAACGTTTAAAAGGAAAACTCAAGGTCAAGTTCAAGTTTGTTTATTAGTCACATAAACTTGATTAACATGGAGTACAGTGCAATGAATTGCTTACTTACAGATTCACCTCTCTACAATTTATTTATTTAACCTTTATTTAACTAGGCAACAAAAACAGGAAAGTAAATTAATTGAAAAAAGAGTACTACAAAATAAAATCTTAAGGAATAAAAAATAGCATAAAAATGCAGCAACAATATCAGGAATGTTTTGATCAAACAAAGCATAAATGAACAGTAAAACACACCAAACAAAGCAAAGTGGAGTGGGAGCCTACAAGACTCTCCCCACTCTTACCATCCTTCACCTTTCAGTGGTCATTAGGGACAGGGAAGAGAGAGAGGAAGCTATAAAGGACTGTTGGGACACAGCAACGGTGTCATTTCTGCATTTACGACTCTGAAGCATCATGACCATACCTCCTCTGCTAGGTTTAGGGACCGAGGCCCTTGTCTTGTCAAATAGTTTGTCTTTTCTTCTGGCAGAACGATCACAGCACAGTTGCAGTTTTTGCCCATCCTCTTCGGAGGACAAGATAAACTTTGTTTTTACAGCTTTTTCTTTCGTTGTTACATTCTACACACATTTTACATAACTTTTTCTTTCTTTCTTACTTTGTAGTAGTTAAATAGCAATAATAAAGTAATTTGATATTTTGATATACATTACATCTGGATAGATAGTAATTATACATAGTGTAAATATTAAAGATCATGAGCTTTTAACACCACCCCCCAGCTACTCTCAGTCCATCCCACCTGTCATCTTAACCCCACCCCCCAGCTACTCTCAGTCCATCCCACCTATCACCTTAACCCCACCCCTCAGCTACTCTCAGTCCATCCCACCTATCACCTTAACCCCACCCCTCAGCTACTCTCAGTCCATCCCACCTATCACCTTAACCCCACCCCCCAGCTACTGTCAGTCCATCCCACCTATCACCTTAACCACCCCCTTATGTCCATGTGCCATATATTATTCAACTGTGCTTTGATGTTTCACATTAATTCACATTAATTCTGAACCTTTCTAATCACATAGATCTACAGATTGTAAGTTAAAGATACATATACTAAGTTAAAGATACAACTAAAAGTTTTATATTATTGTTTGCTTGACTCTGAGTTTCCAAATCTCCCAACAGCGCTATCTGAAGGTTTGATTTCAGATAAATGTTGACATTTTTTCGGCCATTCCTGGAACCTGTGACCAGAATCAAGCTACATCGGCGGTCGATAGCAACATAAGCGATCTAATGTCTCTTCGTAGCAAAATCTGCAGAGCTGAGAATGGTTGTATGCCCCATATACATAACTTTGCGTTTGTGACATGAATTGTGTATAATCATTTAAATAAGAGTAAAACTCTTACATTTTTTTTGAATCAAGCGTATCGTGTGTTACTGCTACACCTGAAATCACCTCCCTATATATAGGTCCTATAGGAATGTTGCCAAATCTATAGTAGAGCACTTACATAGGGATTAGGGGGTGATTTCAGACTCCTATACTAACATGTCACCTCTCTCCCCTTCCTGTCAAATACTGTAGTTTAGAGGCGTAACATTCCAGTCATACTTCCCGGACAGTGGCCTACGTCTGGAAACGGACACAGAAACATCTACAGTGCTGAATTGCWATTCTATAAGTCAAAGGGTAAATCTTTAACGTGAGCCGGGCGATATATGAAACAGGAAGCTAAATCCTTAAAGTGGAGCTGACGGCGTCTTAGCAACGTGACATCTTATTAAAATCTGTTTATTTACACTGCCAGGAAGAATTGCATTTCTTTATTTAATTTATTTGTCTCCATTTTCTGACAAGCAGAGGGCACATAGATATGGTAATTTTTTACGTTTTAATAGAATGTTTGGGAATTACGTATACTAAAGCATTTGGGGAAATTCTATAGCAGTATAGAGTAGGAAAGTTGCAGTTTGTTTTGGACAATTAATAGACACTGCAGTTAATAAAACCTAATATAATGTCTCGTCCAGGACCGGAGTCTCCTATTAGTTGATGATCCTCTACTACTGTGGTGGAATAACTAATCGCTGTTTCCATTAGCTCTGTCTCTATTCTGTGGTGTATAACATTCCTGTTCCATTAGGTGTCCTCTACTCTGTGGTGTAATAACATCCCTGTTTCCATTAGGCTCCTCCTCTAACTTCTGTGGTGTATATAACATCCTGTTCCATGGGTCCTGTCCTCTACTCTGTGGTGTAATAACATCCGTGTTCCAGTAAGGCTGTCCCTCTACTCTGTGGTGTAATAACATCTGTTTTTCCATTAGGCTGTCCTCTACTCTGTGGATGTAATAACTATCCTGTTTCATCAGTAGGCTTCCTCTACTCTGTGGTGTAATAACATCTGTTTCCAGTTAGACCTGTCCTCTTACTCGTGTAGGTGTAATAACATCCTGTTTCCATTCAGTCTGTCCTCTTACTTCGTGGTGTAATAACATCCTCGTTTTAACCATAGGAGCTGTCCTTTACTCTGTGGTGTATACTACTTTTTCCATTCAGGCTGTCCTACAACTCTGTGTGAATGTACTAATCCTGTTTCCAGTAGGCTGTTCCTCTACTCTGTGGTTGTAAATAACATCCTGTTTCCAGTAGACTGTCCTCTACTCTGTGGTGTATATAACAGGGTCGTGTTTTATCCCATGGTCTGTCCTCTACTCTGTGGTGTAATAACTATCCTGTTTCCTATAGGCTGTCCTCTACTCTGTGGTGTAATACACATCCTGTTTCCAGTCAGGCTAGTGTGCCTTGCTCCCTACTCTGTGGTGTAATAACATCCTGTTTCCATTAGGCTGTCCTCTACTCTGTGGTGTAATAACTCCTGTTCCAGTAGGCTGTCCTCTACTCTGTGGTGTAATAACATCCTGTTTCCAGTAGGCTGTCCCCTCTACTCTGTGCGTGTAATAACATCCTGTTTCCATTTAGATGTCCCTCTATCTGTGGTGTAATAACATCCTGTTTCCATTAGCGTGTCCTCTACTCTGTGGTGTAATAACATCCTGTGTCCAGTAGGCTGTCCTCTATCTCTATGGTGTAATAACTCCTGGTCCATAGGCTGTCCCACTCTCTGTGTACAAAGGCTTGGCACACAGACCAGAACAGACAGACAGACAGACAGACAGACAGACAGAGCAGACAGACAGAGGCGAAGAACAAGACATTGGACAGACACGAAGACAGGAGAGTACTGAGGTGGGTTAAGGTGACAGGTGGGATGGACTGAGAGTAGCTGAGGGGTGGGGTTAAGGTGAAGTGGATGGACTGAGAGGTAGCTGAGGGGTGGGGTTAGAGGTGAGTGAGGTGGATGGACTGAGATGAGAGTCTGAGGGTGGGGTTAAAGGTGATAGGTGGGATGGACTAGATAGCTGAGGGGTGGGGTTAAGTGATAGGTGGGATGGACCTGAGAGTAGCTGAGGGGTGGGGTTAAGGTGATAGGTGGGATGGACTTGAGCGTAAGCTGAGGGTGGGGTTAAGGTGATAGGTGGGATGGACTGAGTAAGTAGCTGAGGGGTGGGTTAAGGTGATAGGTGGATGGACTGAGAGTACTGAGGGGTGGGGTTAGATGAAGGTGGATGGACTGAAGTGCTAGGGATGGGTTAAGGTGATAGGTGGGATGGACTGAGAGTAGCTGGGGTGGGGTATAAAGGTGAATGGTGGATGACTGAGAGTAGCTGAGGGGTGGGATTAAGGATGAAGGTGGATGGACTGAGAGTAGCTGAGGGGTGGGTTAAGGTGTATAGGTGGGATGGACTGAGAGTAGCTGGGGGTGGGGTTAAGGTGATAGGTGGGATGGACTGAGACTAGCTGAGGGGTGGGTTAAAAGATGACAGGTGGGATGGACTGAGAATAGCTGGGGGTGGGGTTAAGGTGATAGGTGGAGATGGACTGAGAGTAGCTGAGGGGTGTGGGTTAAGGTGATAGGTGGGATGGACTGAGAGTTCCTGAGGGTGGGGTTAAGGTGATAGTGGGATGGACTGAGAGTAGCTGGGGGTGGGGTTAAGTGACAGTGGGATGGACTGAGAGTAGCTGGGGTGGGGTTAAGGTGATAGGTGGGATGGACTGAGAGTAGCTGAGGGGTGGGGTTAAGGTGATAGGTGGGATGGACTGAGAGTAGCTGGGGGGTGGGGTTAGGTGATAGGTGGATGGGGACTAAGACTAGCTGAGGGGTGGGGTTAAAGATGATAGGTGTGGATGGACTGAGATTAAGCTGAGGGTGGGGTTAAGGTGATGTGGGGATGGACATGACATAGCTAGGGGGTGGGGTCTAAGGTGATAGTGATGGGATGGCTGAGAGTAGGCTGAGGGGTGGGGTTAAGGTGAATAGTGGGATGGACTGAGAGTAGCTGGGGGTGGGTTAAGGTGACAGGTGGGATGGACTGAGAGTAGCTGGGGGTGGGGTTAAGGTGATAGGTGGGATTGGACGAGATGTAGCTGATGGGGTGGGGTTAAGGTGATAGGTGGGATGGACTCTGAGAGTAGCTCTGAGGGGTGGGGTTAAGGTGACAGGTGGCAGGACTGAGCAGTAGCTGGGGTGGGTTAAGTGATAGGGTGGGATGGACTGAGAGTAGCTGAGGGGTGGGGTTAAGGTGATAGGTGGGATGGACTGAGAGTAGCTGGGGGGTGGGGTTAAGATGACAGGTGGGATGGACTGAAGAGTAGCTGGGGGTGGAGTTTAAAAGCTCAGTGATCTTTTAATATTACACTAT
>NW_019944070.1:29786-36467 GCF_002910315.2 Salvelinus sp. IW2-2015
AACTGACGCAGTTAGATACTGGGAGGAGTTTTACTAGACTAAACTGACCAGTTAGATACTGGGAGGGGAGAGTTTTACTAGACTAATAACTGACCAGTTTAGATACTGGAGGAGTTTACTAGACTAATTAACTGACCAGTCAGATACTGGGAGGGAGTTTTTACTAGACTATATAACTGACCAGTCAGATACTGGGAGGGAGGGTTTACTAGACCATAAACTGACCAGTCAGAACTGGGAGGAGTTTTACTAGACTATAAACTGACCAGTTGATACTGGAGGGAGGAGTTTACTAGACTAAAACTGACCAGTTAGATACTGGGAGGAAGTTTTGTTTACTAGGACTAATAACTGACCAGTTAGATAACTGGGAGGGAGGGTTTTACTAGACTATTAACTGACCAGTTAGATACTGGGAGGAGTTTTACTAGACTATAACTGACCAATTAGATACTGGGAGGAGTTTTACTAGACTATAACTGAACCAGTAGATACTGGGAGGGGAGGAGTTTTACTAGACATATTCTACCAGTTAGATACTGGAGGGAGAGTACTAGACTATATACTGTGATTGACTACTACAGTATATGGTGGAGGAGAGGAGAGGAGAGGTGATTGGACTATTACAGGATAGGGCCCTACTGCTGTAAACACACAGTCCAGTTCAAACCTGAATGATGACAGGCCCTGTGGCAAATGACTTATTTGCATTAAAGGCCTACTTACCTCTGATTGGCTACGGCGCACCGGTCTGTGTTACCCTGGAAACAGGATGTTATTACACCACAGAGTAGAGGACATCCTAATGGGAACAGGATATGGTGATCCATTTGGGAGCCATTTGGGAACAGGATGTAGTGATCCATTTGGGAGCCATTTGGTGACAGTGTTCGTGTTTCCTGATCCCATACATCTGTGGATTTGGATCATTGCTGCTATTTTGACCAATGACATCGAGACGTTCAAGTCAGGAGACCAGTCAGCTCTCTCACAGATGAACCCTTTGTTCAATGACTCTGTGGCTGTTCACTTGATGAGGGGACTTTGTCTTCTTACTCACAACTTTCTTGCCCTGGGGACGTGACGGTAAGAGAAACAGATCACTCTAATGTGATTAAAGGTATTAGCACCAACAGCAGCAGCCAAATGAATAGGGCAGAAGGGTAACGACAGATACACAGCACCTATAGAGTCAGACCACTGTTGGGAAAGAAAACAAATGAACGGACGGAGGGAGGGACGGACAGATAGACAGCTGCTGGGAAAGAAAACACCCAGACATCCCCCAATAACCTGAACCCCAGCTAGCTTGCTAGTTAGCTAGCGCTCCAGTCTGAAAGGCCAAACCGTAGCAGACCACCTGGTTGACTAGTAAGACAATACTGTGTTAGGTAAAGGAACAGATTGTTTTTTACTGTAAACGATGACGCTTAACATACAGGTAGACAGAAAGTTGGAGGTCTGTCTACATATATTCAGCACCATGGTATTAGCCTGGGTGACACCAGGATGAGTCTGTCGACATATATTCAGCACCATGGTATTAGCCTGGGTGTTGTTAGTTTGGTGTTGTTAGTTTAAAACTTCTTATGGCTGCAGGGGCAGTATTGAGTAGCTTGGATGAAAGGTGCACAGAGGTGCCCAGAGTAAATGGCCTGCTCCTCAGTCATAGTTGCTAATATATGCATATTATTATTAGTATTGGATAGGAAACATTCTGAAGTTTCTAAAACTGTTTGAATTATGTCTGTGAGTATAACATAACTCATATGGCAGGGAAAAACCTGAGAAGTTCCACTTCCTGTTTGGCTTTTTTCTGAGGCTGGTAGATTTTCAAACAAGCTCCCATTGAAATTACAGGGAGATATTGATGGGTTTTCACTTCCTACGGCTTACTGCATTATAACATAAATGTCAACAGTCTAATTTAGGACATTTGTCTGATATTATAAATTGAAGGGGGCCGAATTTTGGAGGAGACAGGTAATCATTCACCTACGTTGTCCCAGAGAGTGAACCACGACATTGAACCGCGCCGTTCACGTGAGAGGCAGCTTCTCACGTTTGTCACGCCCTTGGCCTAGTTATCTTTGTTTCCTTTATTATCTTTGTTAGGTCAAGGGATGCCCTGGACATTGGGGGATGTATGTGTTTTTGTATCTGTTTCTAGGTTTTGTAGTTTATGGTAGCAGTGGTTAGTCTAGGTGTATGATGTCTCAGTGGTTTGACCCGATTGGTTCTTCATTTAGAGACAGCTTGCTTATCGTTGTCTCTGATTGGGACAACGTATTTATAGGCACCATTATTCATTGGGTAGTCGTGGATTCACTTGTCTTATGTTATGTCAGTTGGCCTGTGTCTCTAGCACTAGAGAGTTATATTAGTCTTTAGGCGGTCACAGTTATCGTCGGTTTGGATTGATTATTGTTTAGGTTTGTCAAGTGTATTCTTTGTTTCGCGTGTACATTTAAACGTAGTTATGTATTCGACATTTATCTACGATGTGCGAGTTCTCCCTCTGGTCCCTACACAACGTCTCACACCTAAAGTTTAACGAATCTATCCAATCGCCAGCAATAAACGACGAATCGTGAACATCCGTATCCAGATCACTCAGAGAAGTCGAATGTAATTTCCTCCGGTATGGAAACGTTATATATAAAATAGATGTATGATAACAAACATTCTAACCCAATGGATTGATTCAATACCATTTATTTGACATGTTTTACTCTTGAACTGTTGACGGGAGAATTTTTGGACAATTGGTTCGTCACGGGTAATATAGTGGGAAGACACCGCTTTGTGACTTTGGAATTGCTTTATACCAAACGCGCTAACCAAATGTAGCTAAATTGGGACATAAATAACGGACATTAATCGAACACAATGATAGCATTTTATGTGGACCTGGGATTTCCGAGGAATCACTGCATTCTGAAAGTTCAATACAAAAAGGTAAAGGAAAACATTATATCAATGTATTTTCTGGTTTCTGTTGACTCCAACATGGCGGCTAATTTTACTATTGTTCTGAGCTCCGTCTCAGATTATTGCATGGTTTGCTTTTTCCGTAAAGTTTTTTWAAAATCTGACACAGCGGTTGCATTAACTTCTGTGGGATATGTGGGACGGTAGCGTCCCACTTGGCCAAAAGCCAGAAAAAATGTAGCGCGCCAAATTCAAATATATTACTATAAAAATGAATCTTTCATGAAATCACACATGAAAGACACCAAATTAAAGCTACACATGTTGTGAATCCAGCCAACATGTCTGATTTAGCATATATAGCATATTTCAACCCTGCAGGAGCAACACAAAACGCAGAAATAAAATATAAATCATGCCTTACCTTTGACGAGCTTCTTTTGTTGGCACTCCAATATGTCCCATAAACATCACAAATGGTCCTTTTGTTCGATTAATTCCGTCCATATATATCCAAAATGTCCATTTATTTGGCGCGTTTGATCCAGAAAAAAACAGCTTCCAATTTGCCCAATGTCACTACAAAATATCTCAAAAGTTAACGGTAAACTTTGCCAAAACATTTCAAACTACTTTTGTAATACAACTTTAGGTATTTTTAAACGTTAATAATCTATCAAATTGAAGACGGGTCTATCTGTTTTCAATACAGGAGACCAACAAACTAACGCTACTTTTCTAGTCTTGCGCAACTCTCAAACAGTAGACATAACGTTACTCTGATTCAAGATGGCTGTACTTCTTCATTGCACAAAGGAATAATCTCAACCTCAACCAATTTCCAAAGACTGGTGACATCCAGTGGAAGCGGTAGGAACTGCAAACAAGTACATTAGAAATCTAGTATCCCAATGAAAACTCATTGAACAGACAGTCACCTAAAAAAAAACCCCCATCTGAATGGTTAGTCCTCGGGGTTTTGCCTGCTACATAAGTTCTGTTATACTCACAGACATGATTCAAACAGTTTTAGAAACTTCAGAGTGTTTTCYATCCAAATGTACTAATGATATGCATATCTTATATTCTGGGGATGAGTAGAAGGAAGTTGAAATTGGGCACGCTATTTATCCAAAAGTGAAAATGCTGCCCCCTATCCCGAAGAAATTAAGTAGAGTCATATCTATAATTCCGTGTGTATATGTATGTATTATCATCTACATTTATGATGAGTATTTATGTTGAAATGATGTGGCTATGCACTATCACTGGATGTTTTTGGAACTAGTGAATGTAACGCGCCAATGTAAACTCAATGAACTTTATCAAACAAAACATGCATGTATTGTGTAACATGAAGTCCTATGAGTGTCATCTGATGAAGATCATCAAAGGTTAGTGATTCATTTTATCTCTATTTGTGGCTCATCTCCTTGGCTGGAAAAATGGCAGAATTTTTCTTTGAGTTGGTGGTGACCTAACATAGTCGTTTGTGGTGCTTTTGCTGAAAACGCCTATTTGAAATCGGACACTTTGGTGGGATTAACAACAAGATTACCTTTAAAATGGTATAAAACACATGTATGTCTGAGGAATTTTAATTATGAGATTTCTGTTTTTTGAATTTTGCGCCCTGCACTTTCACTGGCTGTTGACATATCGATCCCGTTACAGGGACTGCAGCAATATGAAGTTGTTAAACAACTGGTGTTGTTAGTTTAACTGGTGTTGTTAGTTTAACTGGTGTTGTTAGTTTAACTGGTGTTATTAGTTTAACTGGTGTTATTAGTTTAACTGGTGTTGTTAGTTTAACTGGTGTTATTATAAGTTTTAAACTGGTGTTGTTAAAGTTTAACTGGTGGTGTTAGTTTAAGCTGTGGTTTTATTAGTTTAACTGGGGTGTTGTTAGGTTTAACTGGTGTTATTAAGTTTGTTTTAACTGGGTGTTGTTGAGTTTTAACTGGTGGTGTTATTAGTTTAACTGGGTATGTAGTTTAATGTGTTGTTAGTTACTGGTGTTGTTAGTTTAACAACTGGTGTTGTTTAGTTTAACTTATACTGGTGGTTATTAGTTTTAAACTGGTGTTATTGTTTAACTGGTGTTGTTAGTTTTTAAACTGGTGTTGTTAGTTTAACTGGTGTTGTTAGTTTAACTGGTGTTGTTAGTTTAAACTGGTGGTGTTATTAGTTTAAGTTTGTAACTGGTGGTTGTTAGTTTAACTGGTTTGTTAGTTTAGTGGTGTTAGTTTTAACTGGTGTTGTTAGTTTAACTGGTGGTGTTATTAGTTTAACTGGTGTTGTTTGTTTAGATGGTGTAGTTTAGCTGGTGTAGTTTAGCCAGAGTTGTTTATTCTCTATTGTTATTAAGGAGGAGCTTTATAGTCCCCAGCTGAAGTCATAGAATGCGTACTAAATGGAACCCTATTCTCTATTGAGTGCATGGTCTTTGACCTGGGTCTGTAGAGGACGCACCATTAGTGATGGTGCTAATAGGGAGAGGCACAAGAGAGTCAAATTGCAGTTTAAATATGAACAGTACCCTGGGGGTGAAGGGTGGTCTGAACAAACAGGATCAATTATATACCATAGACAGGGTTTCAAAGCAAACATTGAGTAAGCCTTTGTGACACATYAGAAACTAGTGACTATCTTTAGCTAAGTCCCTCATGGAATAGGAGTCATGGAAGTTGATCGTAATCCACAACCTGTCAACATGCCTCTGAAAATGGAAAGGTCAGAGTTCCTCGTCAACGTCATGGAAATGGCTGACCAAAAGGCTGTACAACACTGTGACCATGGCTCTCCCGTTAATCAGACAGAATGGACAGATACTACAAAGACAACAAATCTACTACACAAACAGGAAATGTGGAAAGTAGTGGTGGAAAATACGGAGAGATAGAGAGAGAGTTACAGAGAGACTCTGATTGTCACATTGTTTGTGTTAGGGTCCCCGCAAGATTGTTCTGAGGATTGTCCTGAGAATACACACAGGGAGGGATGGCAAAATACAGGGTAGTGACCAGAACTAACCTCTCCGAGAGTCTAGATCTATCTCTCCCAGAGTCTAGATCGGACCTCTCCCAGAGACTAGATCTGACCTCTCCCAGAGACTAGAACAAACCTCTCCCAGAATCTAGATCGGACCTCTCCCAGAGACTAGAACTAACCTCTCCCAGAGACTAGATCTGACCCCTCCCAGAGACTAGAACTAACCTCTCCCAGAGTCTAGATCTGACCTCTCCCAGATAATAGAACTTACCTCTCCCAGAGTCTAGAACTAACATTTCCCAGAGACTATCCCTAACTTCTCCCAGAGTCTAGAACMAACCTCTCCCAGAGACTAGAACAAACCTCTCCCAGAGACTAGAACAAACCTCTCCCAGAGACTAGAACTAACCTCTCCCAGAGACTGGATCTAAACTCTCCCAGAGACTAGAACTGACCCCTCCCAGAGACTAGATCTAACCTCTCTCAGAGACTAGAACTAACCTCTCTCAGAGACTAGATCTAACCTCTCTCAGAGTCTAGAACTAACCTCTCTCAGAGTCTAGATCTGACCACTCCCAGAGACTAGATCTAACCTCTCCCAGAGTCTAGATCTGACCTCTCCCAGAGACTAGAACTAACCTCTCCCAGAGACTAGAACGAACCTCTCCCAGAGTCTAGATCTAACCTCTCCCAGAGACTAGATCTAACCTCTCCCAGAGACTAGAACTGACCCCTCCCAGAGACTAGATCTGACCTCTC
>NW_019944070.1:40123-45862 GCF_002910315.2 Salvelinus sp. IW2-2015
TTTAGTTCTGCTTCAGGAAACAGACACGGACGACAGATGACAATATATCAGAGAATGTGAGAAAGTGAATACTGCTGCGTGCCACGGATGTTGTGCTGTAGAAGATCCATCTTATTTTCAACCTTGTGTCAACAAGGCTGTGTGTGTGTGAATTGTGGTAGTATTGGAGGACACTGGAACCTGTTCTTGCTTCTGCTAGACTCTCCTATAAACATAATGTAGAGAGCCTTCTCTCACCCATGACCCTCTCCTCTCTTCCTCTACCTCTCACCCATGACCCTCTCCTCCTCTACCTCTAACCCATGTATACGAAAATGCTTCAGTCTGGTTTTAGACCCCATCATAGCACTGAGACTGCACTTGTGAAGGTGGTAAATGATCTTTTAATGGTGTCAGACCGAGGCTCTTGCATCTGTCCTCGTGCTACTAGACCTTAGTGCTGCCTTTGACACCATCGATCACCACATTCTTTTGGAGAGATTGGAAACCCAAAATTGGTCTACACGGACAAGTTTCTGGCCTGGTTTAGATCTTATCTGTCGGAAAGATATCAGTTTGTCTCTGTGAATGGTTTGTCCTCTGACAAATCAACTGTACATTTCGGTGTTCCTCAAGGTTCCGTTTTAGGACCACTATTGTTTTCACTATATATTTTACCTCTTGGAGATGTTATTCGAAAACATAATGTTAACTTTCACTGCTATGCGGATGACAACAAGCTGTACATTTCAATGAAACATGGTGAAGCCCAAAATTGCCCTCGCTAGAAGCCTGTGTTTCAGACATAAGGAAGTGGATGGCTGAAAACTTTCTACTTTTAAACTCGGACAAAACAGAGATGCTTGTTCTAGGTCCCAAGAAATAAAGAGATCTTCTGTTAAATCTGACAATTAATCTTGATGGTTGTTAAAGTCGTCTCAAATAAAACTGTAAGGACCTCGGCGTTACTCTTGACCCTGATCTCTCTTTTGACGAACATATCAAGACTGTTTCAAGGACAGCTTTTTTCCATCTACGTAACATTGCAAAAATCAGAAATTTTCTGTCCAAAAATGATGCAGAAAAATTTATCCATGCATTTGTTACTTCTAGGTTAGACTACTGCAATGCTCTACTTTCCGGCTACCCGGATAAAGCACTAAATAAACTTCAGTTAGCGCTAAATACGGCTGCTAGACATCCTGACTAGAACCATGAAATTTGATCATATTACTCCAGTGCTAGCTTCCCTACACTGGCTTCCTGTTAAGGCAAGGGCTGATTTCAAGGTTTTACTGTTAACCTATAAAGCGTTACATGGGCTTGTCCTACCTATCTTTCCGAGTTGGTCCTGCCGTACATACCTACACGTACGCTACGGTCACAAGACGCAGGCCTCCTAATTGTCCCTAGAATTTCTAAGCAAACAGCTGGAGGCAGGGCTTTCTCCTATAGATCTCCATTTTTATGGAATGGTCTGCCTACACATGTGAGAGACGCAGACTCGTCTCAACCTTTAAGTCTTTACTGAAGACTTATCTCTTCAGTAGGTCATATGATTGAGTGTTGTCTGGCCCAGGAGTGTGAAGGTGAACGGAAAGGCTCTGGAGCAACGAACCGCCCTTGCTGTCTCTGCCTGGCCGGTTTCCCTCTTCTCACTGGGTTTTCCTGCCTCTAACCCTATTACAGGGGCTGAGTCACGGCTTACTGGTGCTCTTTCATGCCGTCCCTAGGAGGGGTGTGTCACTTGAGTGGGTTGAGTTACTGACGTGATCTTCCTGTCTGGGTTTGGCGCCCCCCTTGGTTTGTGCTGTGGTGGAGATCTTTGTGGGCTATACTCGGCCTTGTCTCAGGATTGTAAGTTGGTGGTTGAAGATATCCCTCTAGTGGTGCGGGGGCTGGCTTTGGCAAAGTGGGTGGGGTTATATCCTTCCTGTTTGGCCCTGTCCGGGGGTATCATCGGATGGGGCCACAGTGTCTCCTGATCCTCCTGTCTCAGCCTCCAGTATTTATGCTGCAGTAGTTTGTGTCGGGGGCTAGGGTCAGTTGGTTATATCTGGAGTTTCTTCTCCTGTCTTATCCAGTGTCCTGTGTGAATTTATTAAGTATGCTCTCTCTAATTCTCTCCTTCTCTCTTTCTTTCTCTCTCTCGGAGGACCTGAGCCCTAGGACCATACGTCAGACTACCGGGCATGTTGACTCCTTGCTGTCCCCAGTCCACCTGGCCTTGCTGCTTTTCCAGTTTCAACTGTTCTGCCTGCGGTTATGGAACCCCTACCTGTCCCAGACCTGCTGTTTTCAACTCTTAATAAATCGGCTATGAAAAGCCAACTGACATTTATTCCTGATTATTTATTTGACCATGCTGGTCATTTATGAACATTTTGAACATCTTGGCCATGTTCTGTTATAATCTCCACCCGGCACAGCCAGAAGAGGACTGGCCACCCCTCATAGCCTGGTTCCTCTTTCCTCTCTAGGTTTCTTCCTAGGTTTTGGCCTTTCTAGGGAGTTTTTCCTAGCCACCGTGCTTCTACACCTGCATTGCTTGCTGTTTGGAGTTTTAGGCTGGGTTTCTGTACAGCACTTCGAGATATTAGCTGATGTACGAAGGGCTATATAAAATAAACTTGATTTGATGACTCCTCTTTCTCTCCCTCTACCTCTCACCCATGACCCCCCTCCCTCGCCCTCTACCTCTCACCCATGACCCCTCTTTCTCTCCCTTTACCTCTCACCCATGATCCCTCTCTCTCTCCCTCTACCTCTCACCCATGATCCCTCTCTCTCTCCCTCTACCTCTCACCCATGATCCCTCCCTTTTTCTATTGCTCTCTTTCTATCTCTCCCTCTTCCTCTTCCTCTACCCAACCAGGAAGCCATCCAGCCATCCAGCCAGGGTGCAACCTCACCAACAGCCTCACAGACCAGACAGACCAGAGGCATTTATCACCACTTGAAGCAGTGGAGTATCGTTGAGGGGAAAATCTTTCCAAAATATAGATTTTATTTTAGAAACTTCCAAACAACAGCCAACAACCAACCAATATATGTATCAGCTGCCTGTCTCCTAAAGACATTTGACATCCCTCAGTTCCCTAGTGGGTAACTTCCTCCACAGGCTATTACGCACAGCACATCAATTGTGCTAGAGGCATCACTACAGACAACCTGGTTCGAATCCAGACTGTATCACAACCGGCCGTGATTGGGAGTCCCATAGAGGAGGAGCACAATTGGCCCAGAGTTGTCCGAATTTGGCCGGGGTAGACCGTCATTGTAAATAAGAATTTTTTCTTAACTGACTTGTATAGTTAAATAAAGGTTCAATAAATACAAAAAATCAATAAGCTGGCCTTAATGGGAGTGACCGCAGAATTCTATGGGAGTAACCTTACTGAGTAAAGTATCTGTCATCATTTCATTTCATCAAATCACACGACTGTGAGGTGTGGCACCAAAATGGAGGCAAGACATGTGTAGAAGACACGCACAGTGAGGGTTAGGGCGAAGGTGCTGTAGGAGATGGTTGGTTGGTTGATTAAGCCAATGTACAGGGAGTTTCATTAGCCTTTCTATTTGCTAATGTTGGCCAAGTTTGACGCATTGGTCCACCAGAATCTTTCTATTTGGGCGGAAGTGTCTGGGAATGAGATGACCTAGTGGGTAACCTTTGCGTTGTTGGTGGATGTCAGGGGAATAGAAGAGGACCTAGAATGGATCCTTGTGGAACTCCACAGGTGATACAAAACACAATTTTCCGATACATATGTTATGCATTTATGCTGTTTTTAAAATGTGTTGCAGAAAACGATAACATGAGATAGAATAAAACAATACTAAATCGCAGCCGCTCTCAACTCCTACCCAGTCCCCCTGTCCATCCTCCACCCATCTCCTTTACTCCTTGGTCCTGTACACAGGGGTGGACTGGGACCAGAAATAGACCCGGCATTTGTAACACACCGGCCCAATTATTTTAGCTTGATAATGGTAATTCTGCACAACACCCCCAATTTTAGACTGGCTAAAGATTAACCCGCCCATCTTAGCCTGAACTCACCTATCTGTTTCTGCCTGTAGAGAATTCTGGCTTCAGCTGAGTCAACAGGGCTCTCATCCTCTCAGAGCCGTCTCATCCTCTCAGAGCCGTCTCATCCTCTCAGAGTAAACAGACGCTGCGTCTCGTCCTCAGGGGACAGGGTGACTCACACCACGCTAGTATTGTTTTGTCATCTCCTCTTCTACTCTCTGCTAACAAACAGATCAGACTCTCAGTGACAGACGTGTTTTAAGATGATATACCAGAAGAGGGCTGAAACGGGTCGGTCTGTGTATACAGTGTGTACTAGAGATGGGTATGTGTTGAACTCTCTAGGGGGCCCTGTCTGATAACAAATAAACAGACTCTTCTTTACTGAAGCTTTGAAATTGAACTGGGAGAGAACTTCTTCAGGATAGGGTCAATTTTTCTCCATTTCCAACTGACTGACGTGCCCAAAGTAAACTGCCTGTTGCTCAGGCCCCGAAGCCAGGATATGCATATAATTGGTACCATTGGAAAGAAAACACTCTGAAGTTTGTAGAAATGTTAAAATGATGTAGGAGACTATAACACAATAGATATGGTAGGAGAAAATACAAAGAAAAAACAACCAGAATTATTTTTGAGATCCCATGCTCTTCCATTAGAACGTATAGGAAAAATATTAAATCCAGCTCCCAGTATGCAGTTCCTATGGCTTCCACTGGATGTCAGTAGTCTTTGTTCAAGGTTTCAGGCTTGTTTCTTCCAAAACGAGGAAGAATTATGAGTTTTAGTACTGGTATACAGACTTGGAAATGAGTTTATGCGCGCACGACAAAGAGGAAGCGCACCTGCTAATATCATTTTCCTATTGAACATGCTTCTCTCCGTTTGAAATATTGTAGTTTAATTACATTTTAGGGTACCTGTGGATTAAATAGAAACATAGTTTGACTTGTTTTAACAAAGTTTAGCGGAAGCTTTTTGGATTCCTTTCTCTGGCCTGTTGAGCGAGTGGATTACTCAAATCGATGGCGCCAACTAAACTGACATTTTGGGATATAAAGAAGGATTTTATCTGACAAAACCACACTACATGTTGTAGCTTGGACCCTTTGGATGAAAAATCAGAGGAAGTTTTTCAAAAAGTAAGTGAATATTTAATCGTTATTTGTGAATTTATGAAACCTGTGCTGGTGGAAAAATATTTTGATGTGGGGGCGAAGTCATCAAACAATTGCATGGCATGCTTTCGCTGTAATGCCTATTGTAAATCGGCCAGTGCAGTTAGATTAAAACGAATGTAAGCTTTTAACCGATATAAGACACTTGTATGTTCCTAAATGTTTAATATCCATATTTTCTATGATTATATATTTGAATTTTGCGCTCTCGAGTTTCACTGGAACCATTAATTAAGTTAAAAAGTACCTCAATCAGACTAAAAAGGGAGGATTGTATTATTATATAAAGCTAGCCCGCTAGTCAGAGGCTAGTGCTTTTCAGACTGGGCTAGTAACAACATGTGCCAAAGTAGCCTGCGGGCTAGTGACATTGTGTATGTTTTTGATTCGTAACTTCATCCCAAAGAGGATATCAACAAGAAGTCAAAGTACTGAGACAACAGACGTTCTAAGTGAGAGTACTGTACTGAGACAACAGACGTTCTAAGTGAGAGTACTGTACTGAGACAACAGACGTTCTAAGTGGAGAGTACTGTACTGAGACAACAG
>NW_019944070.1:53087-54352 GCF_002910315.2 Salvelinus sp. IW2-2015
GGAGAGTACTGTACTGAGACAACAGACGTTCTAAGTGAGAGTACTGTACTGAGACAACAGACGTTCTAAGTGGAGAGTACCGTACTGAGACAACAGACGTTCTAAGAGGAGAGTACTGTACTGAGACAGCAGACGTTCTAAGTGGAGAGTACGGTACTGAGACAACAGACATTTCTCAAAAGAATCTGAAAACCGGAGAGAATTGAAGTTTGTCTCTTATCCTCTGTTAGCGACGTTTGTTGCTCTGAAGTTGTGTTGAGGTTGAGGTTGAGGTTGAGGTTATGTTGAGGTTATGTTGAGGTTGTGTTGAGGTAGTGTTGAGGTTGTGTTGAGGTAGTGTTGAGGTTGTGTTGAGGTTGTGTTGAGGTTGTGTTGATGTTGAGGTTGTGTTGAGGTCCAATAGACTATGGTAAAAACCAGACTAGTACAGGTTAAAATAAAGGGGGACATCGGTAACTAACCAGACTATAACAGTTATACATCTAGCAGTTCGTTATAAACGGCCGGTACTACCAGGTATTACAGGTACAACTAGGACCTGGTAACTAACCAGACTATTACAGGTTCACAACGAGGACCCTTTGGGGTAAACTAACCAGACTAACTAGGTTAAACTAGGACATGGTAACTAACCAGACTATTACATGTTACAACTGACTCCTGGTAATAACCAACCTTAGTCAGGGTTACAACTAGGACCCTGGGTAACCTACCCATACTATGTACAGTTACAACTCAGGGACATGGTAATCTACAATATACAGGTTACACACTAGGCCTGGGTAAAACTAACCAGACATTACAGTTACAACTAGACCCTGGGGTAACTAACCAGGCTATTAACGGTTACAACTAGGACCTGGGTACTACAGACTTTACAGGTTACAACTAGGACCTGGTAACTAACAGCTATAAGGTACAACTAGGACCCTGCCAGGGAACTAACTTTGTTCTTAGTTATATTGGTGCTTCATTGATGGTGACGATTATCATACCTGTTAGAATGTCTGCAAGGACAGAAGGAAAGGAGGTATTCAGACTGTTGGGGTAGTAGGGTGAACTCAGGGCCTCGGAATCAGTGGACACAACTAATGGAACACACCTCAACACAACCCAAACAGATATCAACATACCGTCAACCACACCTTCGAACAACCTCAACACAACAACAACCCATCCTAACACAACTCAACACAACTCACACGACTCACAAGCAAGACATCAACCGTCAAACACACCGTCAAACACAACATCACCAACCACAA
>NW_019944070.1:60199-62160 GCF_002910315.2 Salvelinus sp. IW2-2015
GGTCCTAGTTGTAACCTGTAATAGTCTGGTTAGTTACCCAGGGTCCTAGTTGTAACCTGTAATAGCCTGGTTAGTTACCCAGGGCCCTAGTTGTAACCTGTAATAGTCTGGTTAGTTACCCGACTGCTAGTTGTAACCTGTAATAGTCTGGTTAGTTACCCAGGGTCCTAGTTGTAACCTGTAATAGCCTGGTTAGTTTACCAGGGTGCTAGTTGTAACCTGGACTGGCCTGATTTGTTAACCAGTGTCCTAGCTGTGACCTGGACTGGCCTGATTTGTTAACCAGTGTCCTAGCTGTGACTTGGACTAACCTGATTTGTTAACCAGTGTCCTAGCTGTGACCTGGACTAGCCTGATTTGTTAACCAGTGTCCTAGCTGTGACCTGGACTAGCCTGATTTGTTAACCAGTGTCCTAGCTGTGACCTGGACTAACCTGGTTTGTTAACCAGTGTCCTAGCTGTGACCTGGACTAGCCTGATTTGTTAACCAGTGTCCTAGCTGTGACCTGGACTAGCCTGGTTTGTTAACCAGTGTCCTAGCTGTGGCCTGGACTAGCCTGATTTGTTAACCAGTGTCCTAGCTGTGACCTGGACTGGCCTGGTTTGTTACCCAGTGTCCTAGCTGTGACCTGGACTGGCCTGGTTTGTTACCCAGTGTCCTAGCTGTGACCTGGACTAGCCTGGTTTGTTACAGGGGTCAGGAAAACAGCTATGTTTAGTGATGATTACCATTCTCTTAGTGAAGCCATGCGTGTATTGGGTCAGAGCCACTGCTGTGTGTTCTTTGTGAACAGAAAAAAGCGAGACAGTGGCTCACCCTGTTAGTAGTGGCTCGCCCCACATGTTCTTAGTTCCTGGAACTCTCCAAGAAAACTATGTTCTGTCCTGTTGACATGCCTCCCAGTGTTCTGGACATTCCACTGGTCATTCTCTGCCCCTTTCTATCATACTTAGCAGCGACCTCGTACAAGGTGTTTGACTTGGCCCGGCGCCCACATTGCTTGCCGGAGACGAAAGGGACCAGCCTGTCTGTCGGAGAGGGACCAAGGCCTGCCAGCCTGTCTGCAAGTTTCTCTCCAAGATGGCATCCGGGGTAGGCTCCAGCAAATATGTTGTGCTGTGATATGACGACTCATCAACATGCAGATACACTACATTTATATGATTGATTCACACAGAGGAATCAACAAACAAATACGCTACGTTTTATACGAATGATTCATACAGAAGAATCAACATGCAACTACACTACGTTTTATACGAATGATTCATACAGAAGAATCAACATGCAACTNCTACGTTTTATACGAATGATTCATACAGAAGAATCAACATGCAACTACACTACGTTTTATATGATTGATTCATACAGAAGAATCAACAAACAAATATGCTACGTTTTATATGATTGATTCACACAGAGGAATCAACATGCAACTACACTACGTTTTATACGAATGATTCCTACAGAAGAATCAACATGCACTATGTTTATATGAATGATTCATACATAGGAATCAACATGCAAAAAGATTCCGTTTAATATGATTGATTCATACAGAGGAATCAACATTTTTGTATTTGTGTTTATTAGGGATCACCATGACCTTTTGAACATCTTGAAGAACAATTTGAGCTTAACGGCCATTTACTCTTATAATCTCTACCTGGTATAGCCAGAACTGGCCACCCCTCAGAGCCTGAATCCTCTGGTCTACCAGTACAGCCTGTAGAGGACTGGCCACCTCTCAGAGCCTGGTTCCCCTCTACCCAGTACAGTCAGTAGAGGACTGGTCACCCCTCAGAGCCTGGTTCCTCTGGTCTACCAGTACAGCCAGTAGAGGACTGGTTACCCCTCAGAACCTGGTTCCTCTCTACCCAGTACAGCCAGTAGAGGACTGGTCACCCCTCAGAGCCTGGTTCCTCTCTACCCAGTACAGTCAGAAGAGAACTGGTCACCC
>NW_019944070.1:62324-65060 GCF_002910315.2 Salvelinus sp. IW2-2015
TCAGAGCCTGTTCCTCTCTACCAGTACAGCCAGAAGAGGACTGGCACCCCTCAGAGCCTGGTTCCTCTCTACCCAGTACAGCCAAAGAGGACTGGTCACCCTCAGAGCCTGGTTCCTCTCTACCAGTACAGCCAGTAGAGGACTGGCACCCCTCAGAGCCTGGTTCCTCTCTACCCAGTACAGCCAGTAGAGACTGGTCACCCCTCAGAGCCTGGTTCCTCTCTACCCAGTACAGCCAGTAGAGGACTGGTCACCCCTCAGAGCCTGGTTCCTCTGGGTCTACCCAGTACAGCCAGTAGAGGACTGGTCACCCCTCAGAGCCTGGTTCCTCTCTATGTTTCTTCCCAGGTGCCTGCCTTTCTAGGGAGTTTTTCCTAGCCACTGTGCTTCTACACCTGCATTGCTTGCTGTTTGGGGTTTTAGGCTGGGTTTCTGTACAGCACTTTGTGACATCAGCTGATGTAAAAAGGGCTTCATAAATAAATACATATATTTGATTTATTGATTGATTGAGCTGTTGCCAAGGCAGCAGCTACTCTTCCTGGGGTCCAAACACATTAAAGCACTTACATTACATATAAAACAACAGATAAAACAATACATCATATAACATTACTACACCACTACATATCTACAATACAACATGTATAATACCACCACTACATATCTACAATACAACATGTATAATACCACTATACAACAATATCACAATGTACTTGTGTGTAGAGTGTGTGAATGTATCGTTGAGTCTCTCTTCACAGTCCCCGCTGTTCCATAACAACTTCTGATTTTCTCCAAGGGTAAAAGGAGTTTGTTCTACAGAGTGAGTGTTATACAGCGTTTGGTTATTATATCTCTGTGTGCTGTGTTGTTGATTGGTAAGGGACACCCCATGGTTCTGTTTTCTCCCTGCTCTTACACCCCTCATCTCCCTCTCTCCTTCCCTCTCCGTCTCTCCTTCCATCCTCTCCTCCCCTCCATGGCTCCCTGCAGGGGTTAAACGGCTTCGTACAGGACCCCATAGGAAACCCAAATGCCTCAGAACGGCTCTGTTATCATTGTCTGCGCAAACATCTAACACTCACGACGGTAATATAGTGTGGCATGTTAATGAGCTGGGAATTACATTTCAATGGATGTCATTTTAAAGAACATTTTGTTTAAATGTAACATTGGACAATAGCCTGCAGAGTGCAGTCGTGGATGACATGACCATTTTAGTGAGTTGCCTCTGTATGAATCAATCACATAACATAGTGTATCTGCATGTTGATTCCTCTGTATGAATCAATCATATAAACATAGTGTATCTGCATGTTGATTCCTCTGTATGAATCAATCACATAACATAGTGCATCTGCATGTTGATTCCTCTGTATGAATCAATCACATAACATAGTGCATAAGATGATTCTGGATGTTGAGTTCTCTGTTGCAATATCAATAACTAGTGATGAGAAGATTGTGGTTGGTTATTTTGGACTTAGAAAAGGAAGTCTGAGCGTTGGTGGTGGTCATTTTTGGACCCGAAACACGGAAAGTCATGGAGACGTTGTTGGTGGTATTTTGAATAGACAGGGACGATTGAGAGTTTGTGGTTGTATTTTGACCTAAACAGGTAAGTCATTTGAGAAGTTTTGTGGTGTATTTTTTACTAGAACAGGAAGTATGAGCGTTTGTTGGTGGTATTTTGACTAGAACAGGAAGTCATTGAGTCAAGTTGTTGGTGGGTTATTTTGACTAGAACAGGAAGTCATTTGAGAAAGTTGTTGGTGGTATTTTGAGCTAGAACAGGAGTCGATGAGAAGTTGTGATGGTATTGGTTGACTAGTAAAAAGGAAGTCAATGAGAAGTTGTGGTGGTTTTTGACCTAGAACGCCAAGTATAGAGAAGTTGTAATTTTAGAGGCTATTTGTCTTTATCAGACCTTTTTCTGTGTTTAGTGGGTGTTATAGTAATCTAAGCGATGTGTATTAGTGGGGTACTGATTGTTATTTACCGCTGTGTATTAAGGTGGGTACTATAGTTGAATTAGCCGGTGTGTATTAGTGGGTACTCATATTATTTTACCCGTGGTGTATTAGTGGGTATATAGTTATTATCTACTGTGGTTATTAGGTGGGTACTATATTTATCTAACGTCTTTGTAATTAAGTGGGTATATATTATCTCCCTGGTGGTATTTAGTGGTATAAGGTTATCTACCTGTGGTGTATTAGTGGGTACTATTATTTCTACGCCTGTGTATTAGTGGGTTATTATATTTATTAGCCTGTGTATATGGTGGGTACTTATATTATCTATGTGTGGTATTGTGGGTTACTTATAGTCTATATACCTTGGTGGTATTAGTGGGGTAGCATATATTATCTACCTGTGTTAGTGGGTAATATAGTTATCTACACTGTGTATTAGTGGGTACTATATTATCTACATGTGGTATTAGTGGGTACTATATTATCTAGTGTGTATTAGTAGAGGTACTTTTTTCTAGCTGTGTATTAGGTGGGTTACTATATTTATCTACCTTTGTGTATTAGTGGGTACGTCTATTTATCGTATTGTGTGATAGTGGGTAGATATATCTATGTATCCTCTGTGAAAGTGGGTACTATAGTTATAGCCTGTGTATTAGTGGGTACTAAATTATTACGCTGTTGGTATTAGTGGGTTGAGCTTATTCTGCTAGTCCCTGTGATATTTTAGTGGGTTAATATGTTATATACCTGTGGTATT
>NW_019944070.1:66832-88280 GCF_002910315.2 Salvelinus sp. IW2-2015
CCTTACCTTCTCTCCCTCCCTACTATTTCCAATACGTACGCTTATTTTTATACAATCATTCATTTTGATTTCTGCCGAATTAGCGAAATGATTCATCCCTGGTGGACATCATTTTTCCCCCACAACCCCCCTTCTTCGTTTCCTTCTCCTCTCCCATCCTCTATTTACATTCTTCTCCGTTCCTTCCTCACCACCCCTCCTTCTTTCCTTTCTCCTCCCTTCCGGTGCCCCCATCCCCCCTCCTCATTTCCTTCCCCCCCTCGCCTCTCCTCCACCCCCTCCCCCCTCCCTTTCCCCCCTCCTGTTCCTCCTTCCTTCCCTCCCTTTCTCCACCCCCCCCTCCTTCTTCCTCCTTCCCTCCCCCTCCTTCCACCACCCTCCCTCCACACTCTTCTTCCCTTCCTCCTTCGCCCCTCCCCTCCCCTACCCCCCTCCTTCGTTCTCTCCTACCTCCCCCTACCTCCTCCACCTCCTTCTTTCCTCCTTTCCCTCCCTCCCTCCCTTCCAACCCCCCCTCCATCTTTGCCTTCTTCACCTCCTCTCCCTCATCTCACCCCCCCCTCCATCTTTCCTTCCTATTCCCTTATCCCTTCTCCATCCCCCTCCGTTCTTTCCTTCCCTTCCTCTCCCTTCTCCTTCCTTCCTTTCCTTCACTTCCTTTCCTTCCCTTCTTCCTTACCTTCCCTTCCTCCTCCTTCGCTCCTTTCCTTCCTTCCTTCCTCCCTCCCTCCCTCCCACCATCCTCCATCCACCCCCTCCTTTCCTTCCTTCCCTCCTCCCTCTCCTCCATCCCCCTCCCTCCTTCCTTCCCTCCTTCCCTCCCTCCCATTCCTCCATCCCCCCTCCCATACTTTCCTTCCTTCCTTCCACTCCATCCCTTCCTCCACCCCCTCCTCCCCTCCTTCCTCCCCGCCCCTCCTTCTTTCCTTCCTTCCTTCCCTCCCTTTCTCCACCCCCCCTCCTTCTTTCCTCCTTCCCTCCCTCCCTTCCGCCACCCTCCCTCCCACCTTCTTTCCTTCCTTCCCTCCCTTCCTCCACCCCCTCCTTCTTTCTCTCCCTTCCTCCCTTCCTCCATCCACCCTCCTTCTTTCTTTCCTTCCCTCCTTCCCTTCCTCCACCCCCCCTCCATCTTTCCTTCCTTCCCTCCTCCCATTCCTCCAATCCCCTCCTTCTTTCCTTCCTTCCCTCCATCCCTTCTTCCATCCCCCTTCTTTCCTTCCTTCCCCCCTCCCTCCCATCCTCCACCCCCTCCATCTTTCCTCTTCCTCCCTCCATCCTTCCCTCCATTCCCTTCCTTCCTCTTCCTTCCTCCTTCCTTCCTCCTTCCTTCCTTCCTTCCTTCCTCCTTCCTTCCTTCCTTCCTTCCTTCCTTCCTTCCTTCCTCCTTCCTTCCTCCTTCTTCCTTCCTCTTCCTTCCTTCCTTCCTTCCTTCCTCCCTCCCTCCCTCCCTCCCAATCCTCCATCCCCCCTCCTTCTTTCCTTCCTTCCCTCCCTCCAGCCTCCATCCCCCCTCCTTCCTTCCCTCTCCCTCCCTCTCCGCCATCCTCCATCCCCCTCCTTCTTTCCTTCCTTCCCTCCTTCCATCCTCCATCCCCCCTCCTTCTTTACTTCCCTCCCAGATTCCACAAAACTTTCCTAATTAATCACTGAGGAATTTAGAATGGAGGGAGGTAAGGAGAGATTGGCATTAAATGGACACTCTTGGACACGACTCGGACTGTGGACAACGCTGGACTGTGGACACGACTCGGGACTGTGGACACGACTGGGGACTGTGGACACGACTCGGTACTGTGGACACGACTCGGACTGTGGACACGACTCGGACTGTGAAACACAGACTCGGGAATTCTGCTGGAAACTATCCAAATGAACACTTATTACACACAGTCTCATACACAACCCCTTTCCCTGAGATGTTGTTTCTCCTGTCCTGCCACCGTGTATATCTCCTGAGATGTTGTTTCTCCTGTCCTCCACCATGTTATATCTCCTGAGATGTTGTTTCTCCTGTCCTGCACCATGTTCTAGTCCACTGAGATGTTGTGTTCTCTGTCCTCCACCATGTTATATCTACTGAAATGTTGTTTCTCCTGTTCTCCACCATGTATATCTCCTGAGATGTTGTTTCTCCTGTCCTCCACCATGTTCTAGTCCCCTGAGAGTTGTTTTCTCCTGTCCTCCACCATGTTATATCTCCTGAGATGTGTTTCTCCTGTCCTCCACCTGTTCTAGTCCACTGAGATGTTGTTTCTCCTTGTCCTCCACCATGTTATATCTCCTGAGATGTTGTTTCTCCTGTCCTCCACCATGTTATAGTGCCCCTGGAGGTTGTTTTCCTGTCCTCCACCATGTTATATCTCCTGAGATGTTGTTTCTCCTGTCCTCCATCATGTTATATCTCCTGAGATGTTGTTTCTCCTGTCCTCCATCATGTTATATCTCCTGAGATGTTGTTTCTCCTGTCCTCCATCATGTTATATCTCCTGAGATGTTGTTTCTCCTGTCTCCCATCATGTTCTAGTCCCCTGAGATGTTGTTTCTCCGTCCTCCACCAGTTATATCTACTGAGATGTTGTTTCTCCTGTCCTCCACCATGTTATATCTCCTGAGAGGTTGTTTCTCCTGTCCTCCACATGTTCTAGTCTCCTGAGATGTGTTTCTCCTGTCCTCCACCATTGTTCTAGTCCCTGAGATGTTGTTTCTCCTGTCCTCCACCATGGTTCTAGTCCCCTGAGATGTTGTTTCTCCCTGTCCTCCACCATGTTATATCTCCTGAGAGTTGTTTCTCCTGTCCTCCACCATGTTATGTCTCCTGAGATGTTGTTTCTCCGTCCTTCCACCATGTTATATCTCCTGAGATGTTGTTTCTCCTGTCCTCCACCATGTTATATCTCCTGAGATGTTGTTTCTCCCTGTCCTCCACCATGTTATAGTCCCCTGAATGTTGTTTCTCCTGTCTCCACATATAGTCCCCAGATTGTCCTCCTCCACCATGTTATATCGTCCTGAGATGTTGTTTCTCCTGTCCTCCACCAATGTTAATCTCCTGAGATGTTGTTTCTCCTGTCCTCCACCATGTTATATCTCCTGAGATGTTGTTCTCCTGCCCTCCACCTTGTATAAGTCCCCTGAGATGTTGTTTCTCCTGTCCTCCACATGTTATAATCTGCCTGAGATGTTGTTTCTCCTGTCCCTCCACCATGTCTAGTCTCCTGAGATGTTGTTTCTCCTGTCTCCACCATGTTATATCTCCTGATATGTTGTTTCTCCTGTCCTCCACCATGTATATATCTCACTGAGATGTTGTTTCTCCTGTCCTCCACCATCTTATATCTCCTGAGATGTTGTTTTCCTGTCCTCCACCATATTTATATCTCCTGAGATGTTGTTTCTCCTGTCCTCCACCATGTGCTAGTTATCTCCCTGAGATTGTTTTTCTCCTGTCCCTCCAACATGTTACTACATCCTGAGATGGTTGTTTCTCCTGTCTCCACAGTTATTGTGTCCTGATATGTTGTTTCTCCTGTCCTCCACCATATTATATCCCCTGAGAATGGTGTTCTCTCCTGTCCTCCACCATATTATATCCCCTGGAGATGTTGTTTCTCCTGTCCTTCCACCAGTTCTAGTCCACTGAGATGTTGTTTCTCCTGTCCGCTCCACCATGTTAGTCTCCTGAGATGTTGTTTCTCCTGTCCTCCACCAGTTCTAGTCTCCTGAGATGTTGTTTCTCCTGTCCTCCACCATTGTATATCGTCCTGAGATGTTGTTTCTCTGTCCTCCACCATGTTATATCTCCTGAGATGTTGTTTCTCCTGTCCTCCACCATTTTCTAGTCCCCTGAGATGTTGTTTCTCCTGTCCCTCCACCATGTTCTAGTCCCCTGAGATGTTGTTTCTCCTGTCCTCCACCATGTTATATCTTCCCCTGAGATGTTGTTTCTCCTGTCCTCCACCATGTTCTAGTCCCCTGAAAACTTGTTTCTGTCACGGATCCCTCCGGATCTTTCATTACGCACACCTGTTTTCTATTCCCACTGACTAGTACTTGTGTGCCCTTTGGTTTCCTTTGGGCTGTCCATTATGTCCGTTGGTGCGGGTGGGTACCTGTGCTGTGTGTTTTGGCTTTTGTGCCATTGTGGATTTCGCAGATGATTACGGGTCTCGTCCCGTCTGTTAAGCTTTATTTTGATGTATTACACTTATATTTTCGGTTATCTTGAATATTGATATTTCTGTAGTTTGAATTTGGCACTGTGCAATTTCACTGGATGTTGTCAAATCGATCCTGCTAACGGGCGTGGAGCGGGAAGGGATCACTAACAGGTTTTAATCATTGTGCGCATGTGTTAATTATTCAAGGTACTCCTCACTCTTTTGTTTGGGTTTCAACCCTGTGTTTTTGTTACGTGTTTGTTTGGTCTTCATCCCCGTGCCTTTACACGGCACACCGTAAATTGTGGCTTAATAAAACAAAACTATTACGCATTCCTGCACCTGTCTCCCGATCCTGTCTTCTGCCGAAGTCGTTGCCTCTCCTTGTTCGGGCGGTGCTCGGCGGTCGACGCCACCGCTCTTCTAGCCATCATCAATCCATTTTTCATTTTCCATTGGTTTTTTCTTGTCTTCCCACACACCTGTTTTCAATCCCATCCATTACCTGTTGTGAATTTAACCCTCTGTTTCCCCTCATGTCTTTGTCAGAGATTGTTTATTGTCAGTGTAGTGTTTATGTGTATAGGTGCGCGACGGGTCTTCGTACCCATATTTGTTTATATTCATTTTCTTATTAGTGTTATGGAGCATGTTACTTGGACATTTATTAAAAGACTCCATTTTACACTCCGTTTGACTCTCCTGCGCCTGACTTCCCTGCCACACGTCTCTGACAGATCCCTTCATACCAACGTGACAGCTTCTCTCAGCCCATCCCACCTATCTCTGCTTGCCACCCTCTTCGGATTTCTACGCACCATATACAGTGGGTACTTCACAAATTAGATGGCTTCATGAGGATGGAAAATGATGTGGATATATTGAAGCAACCTCTCAAGACATCAGTCAGGAAGTTAAAGCTTGGTCAAAAATGGGTCTTCCAAATGGACAATGACCCCAAGTATACTTCCAAAGTTGTGGCAAAATGGCTTAAGGACAACAAAGTCAAGGTATTGTATTGGCCATCACAAAGCCCTGACCTCAATCCTTTTGAAAATTTGTGGGCAGAACTGAAATTTAAAAAAAGCGTGTGTGAGCAAGGAGGCCTACAAAACCTGACTCACTTACACCAGCTCTGTCAGGAGGAATGGGCCAAAATTCACCCAACTTATTGTGGGAAGATTGTGGAAGGCTACCCGAAACGTTTGACCCAAGTAATTTTTTTAAGGCAATGCTACCAAATACTAATTGAGTGTATGTAAACTTCTGACCCACTGGGAATGTGATGAAAGAAATAAAAGCTGAAATAAATCATTCTCTCTACTACTATTCTGACATTTCACTTTCTTAAAACTAAGTGGTGATCCTAACTGAACTAAGACAGGGAGCTTTTACTCTGATTAAATGTCAGGAATTGTGAAAAACGGAGTTTAAATGTATTTGGCTAAGGTGTATGTAAACTTCTGACTTCAATTGTACATGGTAAACATGACAGACATATGTCACAGCTAACAGCTCCACAGACATATATCCATTGTGGTTATTGAATCGGTTTCGATAGGAGCATAGGATAGGGTAGGATAGGATAGGGTAAGGTGGGATTGTATAGGGTATGATAGGATATTATATGATAGATAAGGTAGGATAGGGTAGGATAGGGTAGGATCTGATAGGGGAGGATAGGGTCGGATAGGATAGAATACGATAGGATAGGATAGGGAAGGATATAATACGATAGGATAGAACAGGATATAATAGAATAGGATACGATACGATACGATAGAATACGATAGGATAGAATAGGATATGATACAACAGGATAGAATATAATATAATAGGATAGAATAGAATAGGATAGAATAGGACAGGATAGGATAGGACAGGACAGGATAGAATAGGATAGAATAGGATATAATATGATAGGATAGAATATCATATAATATAATAGGATAGGATATGATAGGACAGGATAGGATAGAATATGATAGAATAGGATAGGATAGAATATGATAGAATAGGATATGATAGGACAGGATAGGATAGGATATAATAGGATATGATATAATAGGATAGGATATGATAGGACAGGATAGAATAGGATAGGATAGAATAGGATATGATCTAATAGGATAGGATATGATAGGACAGGATAGAATAGGATAGAATAGGATATGATATAATAGGATAGGATATGAAAGGACAGGATAGAATAGGATATGATAGGACAGGATAGGATGGGATAGGATAGGATGGGATAGGATAGAATAGGATATAATAGGATAAAATAGGATATGATAGAATATGATATAATAGGATAGGATAGAATAGGATATAATAGGATAGGATATGATAGAACAGGATAGAAAATAATATAATAGAATATAATAGGATTGGATAAAATAGGATTGGATAGAATAGGATTGTATATAATAGGATAGGATATCATAGGATAGGATATAATAGGATATGATATGGTAAGACAGGATAGGATGGGATAAAATAGGATATAATAGAATAGAATAGGATAGGGGAGGATATGATAGAATATGGGATTACAGGGTAGGATAAGGTTGAATAAGGTAAAATAGGGAAGGATAGGGGAAGGTAGGATAGGGGAAGGTAGGATAGGGGAAGGTAGGATAGGATAGAGGATGGTAGATTAGGGGAGGGTAGGATAGGATAGAGAATGGTAGGATAGGGGAGGGTAGGATAGGGGAGGGTAGGCTAGGATAGAGGATGGTATGATAGGGGAGGGTAGGATAGGATAGAGGATGATAGGATAGGGAAGGATAGGATAGATGATGGTAGGATAGATGATGGTAGGATAGTGGGGTAGGATAGAGGATGGTAGGATAGAGGAGGGTAGGATAGAGGGTGGTAGGATAGGATAGAGGATGGTAGGATAGGGAAGGGTAGGATAGAAGATGGTAGGATAGGGAAGGGTAGGATAGATGATGGTAGGATATGGAAGGGTAGAATGAGGATGGTAGGATAGGGAGGGTAGGATGGGGAAGGGTAGGAAGGATAGATGATGGTAGTATATGGAAGGGTAGGATAGGGAGGGTAGGATAGGTATAGAGGATGGTAGGTAGGGAAGGGTAGGATAGAGGATGGTAGGGTAGGGGCGGGTAGGATAGGGTAGGATAGGGGAGGGTAGGATAGGGGAGGGTAGGATATGGGAGGGTAGGATAGGATAGAGGATGGTAGGATAGGATAGGGGATGGTAACATAGGATAGAGGATGGTAGGATCAGGGGAGGGTAGGATAGGATAGAGGACGATAGGGTAGGATAGGATATGGCAGGGTAGGAAGGATAAAGGAAGATAGGGTAGGATAGGATAGGATAGGATAGGGGAGGGTAGGATAGGGTAGGATAGGATAGGGGAGGGTTAAATGTGGGGAGGGTTAGAGGATGGTAGGAATAGGGAGGGTAGGATAGAGGATGGTAGGATAGGGGAGGGTAGGATAGAGGATGGTAAGATAGGGGAGGGTAGGATAGGATAGAGGATGGTAGGATAGGATAGAGGATGGTACGATAGGGGAGGATAGCATAGAGGATGGTAGGATAGGATAGGGGATGGTAACATAGGATAGAGGATGGTAGAATAGGGGAGGGTAGGATATGATAGAGGATGATAGGGTAGGATAGGATAGGGGAGGGTAGGATAGGATAGGATAGGGGAGGGTAGGATATAGGATGGTAGGATAGGACAGGGTAGGATAGAGGATGGTAAGACAGGGGAGGGTAGGATAGAGGATGGTAGGATAGAGGATTGTAGGATAGGGGAGGGTAGGAAAGGATAGAGGATGGTAGGATATAGGATGGTAGGATAGAGGATGGTAGGATAGGATAGAGGATGGTAAGATAGAGAATGATAGGATGGTAACATATGTGCAAGTGAAAGTTTTTCGCATGAGTTTGTGTTTATGTTTGTTACTCTCTCTGTATGTGTCTATCGCTCTCTCTGTGTTTGTGTGTGTGGGTGTGGTGGAGAGGCCTGCTAACCTGTCCTCCTCTCCCCTCCTATCTCCTGGGTACGTTAGCCACTCCTAACACAGTTACGGAACACTTCCCATTCTTCATTGAATTATAAAAGCCATATGGATTTGAGACTGAGACAAGCTGGGACATTCTACCACCCAGTGCATCTAATCTGCAATAGTATTTTATTACCCACACACACACACACACACACACACACACACACACACACACACACACACACACACACACACACACACAAGACAGACACAGACACAGACACAGACACAGACACAGACACACACACAAGCACAGACACAGACACAGACACAGACACAGACACAGACACAGACAACAGACACAGACACAGACACAGACACAGACACACACAACAGACACAGACACAGACACACACACAGACACACACACACACACACACACACACACACACCACACACAACACACACACACACAACCACACACACACACCACAACACACACGCACAGCAGGATTTCAGATCTCCCTGTCTGGTCCCTGTTACAGCCCAGGGGATAAAGCTACCCCTTTCTCCGCACCGTACTGATCATTAGGACAATGTTCCCTTCCTCCCTTTCAACAATTACCTCTTATCAAGAAAAAAAGTAAGCGCTAAAACTGACCTTTTAAATGAACCATTATATTCCCCATAAAACTTAAGACCTTGATTTGTATTGGTAGAATTAAAAGAAAGGAGATGATTGTGGACTACAGGAAAAGGTGGATGAGCATGCCCCAATTCTCATCGACGGGGCTGTAGTGGAGCAGGTTGAGAGCTTCAAGTTCCTTGTTGTTCACATCACCAATAAACGAACATGGTCCAAACACACCAATACAGTTGTGAAGAGGGCCACAAACACCTATTCCCCCTCAGGAGACTGAAAAGATTTAGCATGGTCCTCAGATCCTCTAAAGGTTCTACAGCTGCACCATCGAGAGCATTCTGACGGGTTGCATTACTGCCCGGTACGGCTACTGGGCGGGATCCGAATGCAAGACACTACAGAGGGTAATGCTTACAGCCCAGTACATCACTGGGGCCAAGCTTCCTGCCATCCAGGACCTCTATACCAGAAAGGCCCTAAAAATTGTCAAAGACTTCCGCCACCTAGCCATAGACTGTTCTCTCTGCTACCACACGGCAAGCGGTACCGGAGTGCCAAAGTCTAGGTCCAAGAGGCTTCTAAACAGCTTCTATCCCCAAGACATAAGACTCCTGAACATCTAGTCAAATGGCTACCCAGACTATTTGCATTGCCCCCCCCCTTCTTTATACCACTGCTACTCCCTGTTGTTATCATCTATGCATAGTCACTTTAATAACTCTACCTACATGTAATATATTATCTCAGTTACCTCGACTAACCGGTGACCCCTGCATATAGCCTTGCTATGGTTTTTTACTGCTGCTCTTTAAATATTTTCTACTTTTATTTCTTAGTTTTGGGGGTATTTTTCTTAAAACTGCTTTGTTGGTTAAGGGCTTGTAAGTAAGCATTTCAATGTATTCGGCGCATGTGACAAATACAATTTGAATTTGTCTTATTTGATGAAGATCAAAGCCTCAGAGTGAACAGTTGACAGAAACAGAAGGTATCCTTCAGTTGTCCTTGAGATGGTTCAACAGAGATGGTACATCTGGGATAGTTCAACAGAGATGGTACATCTGGGATAGTTCAACAGAGATTCTACATCTGGGATGGTTCAACAGAGATGGTACATCTGGGATGGTTCAACAGAGATGGTACATCTGGGATGGTTCAACAGAGATGGTACATCTGGGATGGTTCAACAGAGATGGTACATCTGGGCTAGTTCAACAGAGAATGGTACATCTGGGATGGTTCAACAGAGATGGTACATCTGGGATGGTTCAACAGAATGGTACATCTGGGATGGTTCAATAGAGATGGTACATCTGGGATGGTTCAACAGAGATGGTACATCTGGGCTAGTTCAACAGAGATGGTACATCTGGGATGGTTTTCAACAGAGATGGTACATCTGGGCTAGTTCAACAGAGATGGTACATCTGAGTGTATGGATGTCTCCCCAGCCCAAGGATATGTCTCCCATGCCCAAGGATATGTCTCCCGCTCAAGGATATGCTCCCAGCCAAGGATATGTCTCCCAGCCCAGGATATGTCTCCCCAGCCCAAGGATATGTCTTCCCCAGCCCAAGGATATGTCTCCCCAGCCCAAGGATATGTCTCCCCAGCCCAAGGATATGTCTCCCCAGCTCGCTCCAAATATTCCCTTGATACAAACGTTAGGAAGCCGTGGAGCTTTTTTTGGGCTTGGAGAAACATTCCAGAAGAACAGTAGAACAGAGGACACATCGAAGATTCCAGAAGAACAGTAGAACAGAGGAACACATTGAGATTCCAGAAGAAAGTAGAACGAGGAACACATCGAAGATCCAAAGAACAGTAGAACAGAGGAACACATCGAAGATCCAAAAGAACAGTAGAACAGAGGAACACATCGAAGATTCCAGAAGAACAGTAAGAACAGAGGAACACATCGAAGATTCCAGAATAACAGTAGAACAGAGGAACACATCGAAGATTCCAGAAGAACAGTAGAACAGAGGAACACATTCAAGATTCCAGAAGAACAGTGATAGAACAGAGGAACACATCGAAGATTCCAAAAGAACAGTAGAACAGAGGCACACATCGAAGATTCCAAAAGAACAGTAGAACAGAGGAACACATCGGAGATTCCAGAAGAACATAGTAGTATTTTATTACCACACACACACCACACAACACACACAACACACACACACACACACACACACACACACACACACACACACACACACACACACACACACACACACACACACACACACACACACACACACACACACACACACACACACAACAACACACACGCACACGCAACACGCAGGATTTCAGATCTCCCTGTCTGGTCCCTGTTACAGCCCAGGGGATAAGCTACCCCTTTCTCCGCACGTACTGATCATTAGGACAATGTTTCCCTTCTCTCCCTTTCAACAATTACCTGTTATCAAGAAAAAAAAGTAAGCGCTAAAAACTGACCTTTTAAATGAACCATTATATCCCATAAAACTTAAGACCTTGATTGTATTGGTAGAATTAAAAGAAAGGAGATGATTGTGGACTACAGGAAAAGGTGGATGAGCATGCCCCAACAGTAGAACAGAGGAACACATCGAAGATTCCAGAAGAAACGTAGAACAGAGGAACACATTGAAGATTCCAGAAGAAAAGTAGAAACAGAGGAACACATCGAAGATCCAAAAAGAACAGTAGAACAGAGGAACACATTGAAGATTCCAGAGAACAGAGTAGAACAGAGGAACACATCGAAGATTCCAGAAGAACAGTAGAACAGAGGAACACATTGAAGATTCCAGAAGAAACAGTAGAAGAGGCACACATCGAAGATTCAAAAGAACAGTAGAACAGAGGAACACATCGGAATTCCAGAAGAACAGTAGAAATCCAGAGGAAAGATCTGTCTCAGGAAGAGACTGTCACCATGTATTACCTCCCAGTGGGTAGCAGTAGGATCTCACTCCAGACTACATGACAGGGGGTAGGACCAGTGGGTAGCAGTAGGATCTCCACTCAGACTACATGACAGGGGGTAGGACCCAGTGGGTAGCAGTAGGACTATCACTCCAGACTACATGGACAGGGGGTAGGACCCAGTGGGTAGGAGTAGGACCTCCACTCCAGACTACATGACAGGGGTAGGACCAGTGGGTAGGAGTAGGACTCTCACTCCAGACTATCATTACAGGGGTAGGACCAGTGGTAGCAGTAGGACTCTCCACTCCAGACTACATGATAGGGGGTAGGACCCAGTGGGTAGAGGTAAGGACTTCCACTCCAGACTACATGACAGGGGTAGGACCCAGTGGGTAGGAGTAGGGCTCTCTACTCCAGACTACATGTCAGGGGGTAGACCCAGTGGGGTAGGAGTAGGGCTCTCCACTCCAGACTACATGTCAGGGGGTTAGGACCCAGTGGGTAGGAGTAGGACTCTCCACTCCAGACTACATGACAGGGGGTAGGACCCAGTGGGTAGGAGTAGGACTCTCCACTCCAGACTACATGACAGGGTAGGACCCAGTGGGTAGGAGTAGGACTCTCCACTCCAGACTACATGACAGGGTGTAGGACCCAGTGGGTAGCAGTAGGACTCTCCACTCCAGACTACATGACAGGGGGTAGGACCCAGTGGGTAGGAGTAGGACTCTCCACTCCAGACTACATGACAGGGGGTAGACCCAGTGGGTAGGAGTTGGGCTCTCCACTCCAGACTACATGACAGGGGATAGGGCCCAGTGGGTAGGAGTAGGACTCTCCACTCCAGACTACATGACAGGGCTAGGACCCAGTGGGTAGGAGTAGTACTCTCCACTCCAGACTACATGACAGGGGTAGGACCCAGTGGGTAGGAGTAGGACTCTCCACTCCAGACTACATGACAGGGTAAGACCCCCGGGGGTAGGAGTAGGACTCTCCGCTCCAGACTACATGACAGGGGGTAGCGACCAGGGGGTAGGAGTAGGACTCTCCACTCCAGACTACATGACAGGGGTAGGACTCAGTGTGGGTAGGAGTAGGACTCTCACTCCAGACTACATGACAGGGGGTAGGACCCAATGGGTAGGCAGTAGGACTCTCCACTCCAGACTACATGACAGGGGAAGGACCCAGGGGGTAGGACCAGTGTATAGCAGAGGGCCCCATACTCCTCAACCACGAGCTGTTCACTCCGGGCAGACGGTATCGGAGCATGAGGTCTGATACCAACAGGCTCAGAGACAGTTTCTATCTACAAGCCATCAGACTGTATCAGAGCATAGAGTCTGATACCAACAGGCTCAGAGACAGTTTCTATCTACAAGCCATCAGACTGTATCAGAGCATGAGGTCTGATACCAACAGGCCCAGAGACAGTTTCTATCTAGAAGCCATCAGACTGCTGAACACTTGAACTGGACTGACCACCTGGTCTGATTCTCCTCACCTTAGCACTCTCACTCACTCACTCCTCACTCACTCACTCACTCACTCACTTCACTCACTCACTCACTCACTCACTCACTCACTCACTCACTCACTCACTCACTCATCACTCACTCACTCACTCACTCACTCACTCACTCACTCACTCACTCACTCACTCACTCACTCACTCACTCACTCACTCACTCACACCCACACACACACACAACACACACACACACACACACACACACACACACACACACACACACACACACACAACACACACACACACACACACACACACACACACACACACACACACCACACACACACACACACACACACACACACACACACACACACACAACACCACCCTCCCTCCTCCATCCATCTCTCTCTGCAGAACACCCATTAGGTCTTCAGATGCAGGAAGTAAACAGTGGAATATCACTAAGCATCACTAAGCAGTTGTTTACCTACCCCTGTGTGTGTGGTGTGTGTATGTGTGTGTTGTGTTGTGTGTGTGTGGTGTGTGTGTGGTGTGTGTGTGTGTGTTGTGTGTGTGTGTGTGTTGTGTGTGTGTGTGTGTGTGTGTGTGTGTGTGTGTGCGTGTGTGTGTCTGGGTGTGTCTGCGTGTGTATCAGTGTTGTGTCTGTCTGTGTTTTGTGTGTCTGTGAGTGTGTGTGTGTGTGTCTGAGTGTGTGTCTGTGTTTGTGTGTGTGTCTGCGTATGTGTCGTGTTGTTGTGGTTGGTCTGTGTGTGGTCTGCGTGTGTGTGTGTGTGTCTGACTTTCTGATATCACTGGTAGGAGACAGGCACATTGAAGCACAGTTCACTGAAAGGTCTTAATGTAAGGATTCTATTAGTCCAACCACAGTAATGCACCCTATGTTTTAATGTTAAACAACATCACTAAAACCCACGAGGAACAGAACAGAGGAACGGCACCCTCTTCCCCATGCAGTGCACTACTACCCACAGGGCTCTGATCAAAGCTAACGCACTACAGGCATAGCGGGCCATTCGGGATGCAGCCTAAACAGGTGGTAACGTTGTTAACATGTTGACAGAACACGAAAGGAAGACACGTGGACGGTGGGGTTTGATGACAACAACAGGGGTAAACCACTGTCACGTGACACGTATTCTCTAGAAAACATCTCCTTCATTTCCGTTTTGGAGAATGTATCAACACTCCCCTTGTCCATATATCCTGTCTAGGTAAACAACAATTCCCTCTGTCCATAAATCCTGTCTAGGTACACAGCAATACTCCTGTCCATATATCCTGTCTAGGTACACAACAATACTCCTGTCCATATATCCTGTCTAGGTACACAGCAATACTTCCTGTCCATATATCCATGTCTAGGTACACAGCAATACTCCTGTCCATATATCCGTCTAGGTACACAACAATACTCCTGTCCATATATCCTGTCTAGGTACACAGCAATACTCCTGTCCATATATCCTGTCTAGGTACACAACAATACTCCTGTCCATATATCCTGTCTAGGTACACAACAATACTCCTGTCCATATATCCTGTCTAGGTACACAGCAATACTCCTGTCCATATATCCTGTCTAGGTACACAAAACAATACTCCTGTCCATATATCCTGTCTAGGAACACAACAATCCTCCTGTCCATATATTCCTGTCTAGGTAACACAACAATACTCCTGTCCATATATCCTGTCTAGGTACACAGCAATACTCCTGTTCCATATATCCCGGTCTAGGTACACAACAATACTCCTGTCCATATATCCTGTCTAGGTACACAGCAATACTCCTGTCCATATATCCGTCTAGGTACACACTCACTCCCTGTCCATATATCCTGTCTAGGTACACAACATACTCCTGTCCATATATCCTGTCTAGGTGCACAACAATACTCCTGTTCCATATATCCTGTCTAGGTACACAGCAATACTCCTGTCCATATATCCTGTCTAGGTACACAACAATACTCCTGTCCATATATCCTGTCTAGGTTCACAATACATACGTAACCCTGCCTTTTCAGTGGAACTACCCCTGTACTCTTGTAGTCTTCCGCTGTGTGCTCTCACATGCATGAAGAGCATCAACATAAGACTATATTGAAAGGGTTTTTCACTCCCTCTCTCAGTCACGGATGAGAGAAACAGAGCCTTCAGGAAGTATTCATACCCCTTGACTTATTCCACATTTTTTTCTGTTACAGCCTGCATTCTAAATGGATTACATTGATATTTTGTCTCACCCATCTACACACAATACCCCCATAATGACAAAGTGAAAATGTGATTTTTATCCACATACAGAAATATTTAATTGACATAAGTATTCAACCCCCTGAGTCAATACTTGGTAGAAGCACCTGTGGTGATAACAGCTGAGTCTTTCTGGATAAGTCTCTAAGAGCTTTCCACACCTGGATTGTGCAACATTTGTTCAGTATTCTTTTCAAACTTCTTCATGTTCTGTCAAGTTGGTTGTTGATCATTGCTAGACAACCATGTCCAGGCCTTGCCATAGATTTTTCAAGTAGATTTAAGTCAAAACTATACCTCAGCCACTCAAGAACATTCACTGTCTTCTCAGTAAGCAACTCCAGTGTAGTTTTGGCCTTGTGTTTTAGGTTATTGTTCTGCTGAAAGGTGAATTAATCTCCCAGTGTCTGGTGGATTTTGTCTGTGCTCAGCTCCATTACTCAGTAATGTGATGTATTGGATTTGTCCCAAACATAACACTTTGTATTCAGGACAAAAAGTGAACTGCTTTGAACTCTGTGTGTAATAATAGTCTTTAACATGATTTTTGAATGACTACCTCATCTCTGTACCCCACACACACAATTATCTGTACTGTCCCTCAATCGAGGAATGAATTTACACTTTGCAGAATTACTTTAGTGCCTTGTTACAAACAGGATAAATGTTTTGGAATATTTGTATTCTGTACAGGTTTAATTATTTTCACTCTGTCATTTAGGTTAGTGTTGTGGAGTAACTACAATGTTGTTGATCCATCCACAGTTTTCTCCTATCACAGCCATCAAATTATGTAACTGTTTTAAAGTTGGCCTCATGGTGAAATCCCTAAGCGGTTTCCTTCCCCTACGGCAACTGAGTTAGGAAGGACACCTGTATCTTTGCAGTGACGAGGTGTATTAATACACCAACCAAAGTGTAATGAATAATTTCACCATGCTCAAAGGGATATTCAATGTCTGCTTTTTTTTTATACCCATCTACCAATAGGTGCCCTCCTTTGGGAGGCACTGGAAAACCTCCCTGGTCTTTGTGGTTGAATCTGTGTTAGAAATTAAATTAATTCCTCGACTGAGGGACCTTACATATAATTGTATGTGTGGGGGTACAGAGATGAGGTAGTCATTCAAAAACCATGTTAAACACTATTATTGCACACAGAGTCCATGCTACTTATTATAGGACTTGTTAAGCACATTTGTACTCCTGAACTTATTTAGGCTCCTTGACATAACAAAGAGGTTGAATACTTATTCACTCAAAACATTAAAGCTTTTCATTATTGATTAATTTTGTAAACATTTTGAAAAACATAATTCCACTTTGACATTGTGGGGTATTGTGTGTAGGCCAGTGACAACACATCTACATTCAATCCATTTTAAATTCAGGCTGTAGTCAAGGTGTGTGAATACCTTCGGAAGGAACTGAATCTAGTTTTTATGAATAACATTTGACCAATCATCATGTGTGGTGTCTGCTGAATGAAGTCTTCAAATATTAGGTATTTGAAATACTATTCTGTTTCAGATAATGTTCATTCAAACATGATCTACTTCTACAAGGTACACCACAGTGTTGACTCTGCACCACGTCTCAGTGCTGCCACCACCTGTACAGATGGGAGAAGCACATCCTGAGGTACCTCTTCAATTCTCTACCTGAGATCCACCCATCTACAGCCCATAAACAACAGTGAAATGCTTGCAGGTCCTTCCCAACAATGCAGAGACAAAATATAAATAATATAAAATAAAAGCACAGGGAACAAATACACAATGTGTAATGATAACTTCCACCCGGCACAGCCAGAAGAGGACTGGCCACCCCTCACAGCCTGGTTCCTCTCTAGGTTTCTTCCTAGGGTTTGGCCTTTCTAGGGAGTTTTTCCTAGCCGCCGTGCTTCTACACCTGCATTGCTTGCTGTTTGGGGTTTTAGGCTGGGTTTCTGTACAGCACTTCGAGATATTAGCTGATGTACGAAGGGCTATATAAAATAAACTTGATTTGATTTGATAGCTTGGCTATATACACGGGGTACCAGGTAATTGAGGTAGATACTGTCACAGCCGTTGTAAGGAGAAGACCAAGGTGCAGCGTGGTATGCGTACATACACTGAACAAACGAACAAAATAACAAAACGAACCGTGAAGCTAATATGAGTAGTGCAGACAGACAACTAAACATAGAACAAGAACCCACGAACACCAAAAGAAAAATGGCTACCTAAATATGATCCCCAATCAGAGACAACGATAAACAGCTGCCTCTGATTGGGAACCATATCAGGCCACCATAGACACAAAAACCCATAGATATACAAAAACTAACATACCCACCCTAGTCACACCCTGACCTAACCAAAATATAAAGACATTTTGCAAATATATGTATTTGGCAGCGATTACAGCCTCGAGTCTTCTTGGGTAACACCTGTATTTGGGGAGTTTCAGTTTTAGGAAGAGACTTGGTGGAACCAAACTTCTTCCATTTAAGAATGATGGAGGCCACTGTGTTCTTGGGGACCTTCAATGGTGCAGAAATGTTTTGGTTCCCTTCCCCAGATCTGTGTCTCGACACAATCCTGTCTCAGAGCGCTATGGACAATTCCTTCAACCTCACGGCTTGGTTTTTGCTCTGGCATGCACTGTCAACTGTGGAACATTATATAGGCAGGTGTGTGCCTTTCCAAATCATGTCCAATCAATTGAATTTACCACAGGTGGACTCCAATCAAGTTGTAGAAACATCTCAAGGACGATCAATGGAACAGGATGCACCTGAGCTCAATTTCGAGTCTCATAGCAAAAGGTCTGAATACTTACGTAAATAAGGTCTTTCTCTTTTTAATTTGGATATATTTGCAAAACATTTTTTAAACCTGTTTTCACTTTACGGGGTATTGTCTGTAGATTGATCAGGAAAAATATTTATTATATACATTTTATAACAAGGCTGTAACATAACAACATGTGGAAAAATGAAAAGGGTCTGAATACTTTCCAAATGCACTATATATGGTTAGATCAGAATCACCGTCATAATCATCGGCCTGTACAGAGAATGAAGTCAAAACCACAAGTCCAAATCCCCATCTGCATCCATGGGCCGATTTTATTACCTCATACCTCAGTACTTCCTGTATATAGCCATGTTATTACCTCATACCTCAGTACTTCCTGTATAAGCCATGTTATTACCTCATACCTCAGTACTGGTATGTCTGCATATAGCCATGTAATTACCTCATACCTCAGTATGGTACTTCCTGTATATAGCCATGTTATTACCTCATACCTCAGTATTCCTGTATATAGCCATGTTATTACTCATACCTTCAGTACTGTCCTGTATATAGCCATGTTATTACTCATACCTCAGTACTTCCTGTTATAGCCATGTTATTACCTCATACACTTCAGTACTTCCTGTATATAGCCATGTTATTCCCTCATACCTCAGTACTTCCTGTATATAGCCATGCTATTACCGTCATACCTCAGTACTGGTATGCCTGCATATAGCCATGTTATTACCTCATACCTCAGTACTGGTATGCCTGTATATAGACATGTTATTACCTATACCTCAGTACTGGTTGTCCTGTATATAGCCATGTTATTACCTCATACCAGTACTGGTATGTCCTGTATATAGCCATGTTATTACCTGCATACCTCAGTACTTCCTGTATATAGCCATGTTATTACCTCATACCTCAGTACTTCCTGTATATAGCCATGTTATTACCTCATACCTCAGTACTTCCTGTATATAGCCATGTTATTACCTCATACCTCAGTACTGGTACGTCCTGTATATAGCCATGTTATTACCTCATATCCTCAGTACTGGTATGACTGTATATAGCCATGTTATTACCTCAGTACTGGTACTTCCTGTATATAGCCATGTTATTACCTAGTACTGGTACTTCCCTTTATAGCCATGTTATTACCTCATAATTTCAGTAACTGGTATGACCTGTATATAGCCATGTTATTACCTCAGTACTGGTACTTCCTGTATATAGCCATGTTATTACCTCATACCTCAGTACTGGTACTTCCTGTATATAGCCATGCTATTACCTCTACCTCAGTACTAGTACGTCTGTATATAGCCATGTTATACCTCAGTACTGGTACTTCCTGTATATAGCCATGTTATTACGTCATACCTCAGTACTGGTACTTCCTGTATATAGCCGTGTTATTACCTCAGTACTGGTCTTCCCTTATATGGCCATGTTACTGTTTCTATTGTGTTATTTCCTTTATTATTTAGCAAAGACTTATCTTACTTTTTAACTCTGCAGTGTTGGCAACAGGCTCGTCAGTAAGCATTTCACTACCCTTTGTATTCAGAGCATGTGACCAAAACATTTTGAATAGTCTACATCAGGGTTCTTCAAACCTCAAGGAGTTGTTTGTTCCAACACCAGTCGTAGATGAACTGGTTGAGTTCATAAACAAGCTATCAATAAAAACATACTGACTGTGTTAGTCTGACTACACCGCTCCTACTAACTACTGACTGTGTTTAGTCTGACTACACCTCTCCCTACTAACTACTGACTGTGGTTTAGTCTGACTACACCTTCCCTACTAACTACTGACTGTGTTTAGTCTGACTACACCTCCTCCTACTAACTACTGACTGTGTTTAGTCTGACTACACCTCTCCTTACTAACTACTGACTGTGTTTAGTCTGACTACACCTCTCCCTACTGACTACTGACTGTGTTTAGTCTGACTACACCTCTCCTTCTAACTACTGACTGTGTTTAGTCTGACTACACCTCTCCTACTGACTACTGACTGTGTTTAGTCTGACTACACCCTCCCTACTAACTACTGACTGTGTTAGTCTGACTACACCTCTCCTTACTGACTACTGACTGTGTTTAGTTCTGACTACACCTCTCCCTACTGACTACTGACTGTGTTTAGTCTGACTACACCTCTCCCTACTAGACTACTGACTGTGTTTAGTCTGACTACACCTCTCCCTACTAACTACTGGACTGTGATTTAGTCTGACTACACCTCTCTACTAACTACTGACTGTGTTTAGTCTGACTACACCTCTCCCTACTAACTACTGACTGTGTTGTAGTCTGACTACACCTCTCCTTACTAACTACTGACTGTGTTTAGTCTGACTACACCTCTCCCTACTAACTACTGACTGTGTTTAGTCTGACTACACCTCTCCCTACTAACTACTGACTGTGTTTTGTCTGACTACACCTCTCTCCTACTGACTACTGACTGTGTTTAGTCTGACTACACCTCTCCTACTAACTACTGACTGTGTTTAGTCTGACTACACCTCTCCTACTAACTACTGACTGTGTTTAGTCTGACTACACCTCTCCCTACTAACTACTGACTGTGTTTAGTCTGACTCACCTCTCCTACTAACTACTGACTGTGTTTAGTCTGACTACACCTCTCCTTACTAACTACTGACTGTGTTTAGTCTGACTACACCTCTCTCCCTACTAACTACTGACCTGCTTTAGTCTGACTACACCTCTCCCTACTAACTACTGACTGTGTTTAGTCTGACTACACCTCTCCCTACTAACTACTGACTGTGTTTAGTCTGACTACACTCTCCCTACTAACTACTGACTGAGTTTAGTCTGACTACACCTCTCCTTCTAACTACTGACTGTGTTTAGTCTGACTACACCTCCCTTTAACTACTGACTGTGGTTTAGTCTGACTACACCTCTCCCTACTAACTACTGACGTTAGTCTTGTACATCTCCCCTCTGACTCTGACTGAGTTTAGTCTGACTACACTCTCCTACTGACTACTGACTGTGTTTAGTCTGACTACACCTCTCCTACTGACTACTGCCTGTATTTTAGTCTGACTACACCTCTCCCTACTAACTACTGACAGTGTATTAGTCCTGACTCCACCTGCTCCTTACTGACTACTGACTGTGTAGTCTGACTACACTCTCCCTACTAACTAC
>NW_019944070.1:90575-100511 GCF_002910315.2 Salvelinus sp. IW2-2015
ATCTACGACTTACTCTTGGATGGCTTAAATACCGTAACATGTGTTTGAAAAATAACAGTTGCTTTGTATGAGTAATTCTAGGCGGTATTTTGATGTTTTATGTTAAGTGAAAACGAATCATGGCACGACAGCAAAACATGACTGCTTTAAGTAATTTCAATAGTGGTATTTATATCAATATACATCTTTGAGAGTTATTAAATCACCCAGGATCTGCACTAATATTCTAGAATGATTTTGTGGTTAAATGAATGAAAGTATCGTCACTACATTTAACCTGAAGGAGGCCCATACGACAGTGTTATGGATGATTGTCCTTATCACGTCATTGGTTTAACCTATGAGAGGTCCAATCTATGCTCTGTTCAATCTTTCCAACACTTTACAACTCTTTTAGATCAATAGATGATACATTGTTACATCGACGCAGATGTCACAAAATGTGCTAATACTGACCAGCCTAAAACCTCAAACAGCAAGCAATGCAGACATGATAGCCGGGGCGTTAGGAAAAACTCCCTAAGAATACAAAGGAACCGTGGAATAAACCTAGAGAGAGACCAGCTCTGAGGGGTTGTCCTTCTTGGCTGTTGCGGGGTGGAGATGAAGAGTACATGCGCATTTAAGGCCAGATTGGTCTTCAAATCATTTAAAACGTTAGTGGATGACCAGCAGGGTCCAATATAATCATTGGTTGTAGAGGGTGCAACAGGTCAGTACGTCAGGATTAAAATGTCAGTTGCTTTTTACCAACTTCAGATTCGAGACAGACAGGAAGTAAACATAGATATCTACACGTCTGTTCATCTCCCCACTACCATAAACAACTCTTACTAGATAATTCAATCGTTGTATCTACTCTCTGTTCATCTCCCCACTACCATAAACAACTCTTATAGATATCACGTTGTATCTATTCTCTGTTCATCTCCCCACTACCAAAACAACTCTTACTAGATAGCAACATTGTTATCTCTCTGTTCATCTCCCACTACCATAAAACAAACAACTCTTACTAGATAGTCAACATTGTATCTACTCTCTGTTCATCTCCCCACTACCATAAACAACTCTTACTAGATAGTCAACATTGTATCTATTCTCTGTTCATCTCCCCACTACCATAAACAACTCTTACTAGATAGTCAACGTATCTTTGTCTTGTTGCTTTATTCAACCACTTTAGTGGCATGAGGAGAAGCACAATAATTCTCATTAAACAGTTTTCCCATCTGGAAAGTCCTCAAATTAGCATTAGCTATTTAGCTATCTGAGAATCAAATAAGTGTCGCTATGTTTTTCAAATAAAATGTATGTAATTTTTACTCCATACATTTTCCCTAACACTCAAAAGTATTCACTACATTTTGAATGCTTAGGAGGACAGAAAAAATGTCCAATTTACACACCTATCAAGAGAACATCCCTGGTCATCCCTACTGTCTCTGATCTGGAGGACTCACTAAACACAAATGCTTCATTTGTAAATAATGTCTGTGCGTTGGACTGTGCCCCTGGCGATCCGTAAATTTAAAAAAGGAAAAAATACAATGGTGCCGTCTGGTTTCCTTAAAAGTTTTTGATGTGATCTTTGATTGATTGCTTGGCCTGCTATTATGTATTTCTTATCAGAGCATATTATACTTCAAATCTCGAAGATAAATAGATCAGTTGTTGTATCACAGCTGAGTATGAATTTTACTGGACTGATGGTACCTGTATCTGACGGTCAGTCTCAGTGGAGGGAAAGATCAGCAGGTCCCTGCTCTCTCCTTTCCTCCGATGAGACTGACCAGAGAGAGAGGACACCGTCTTTCACCCGATGGATGAACTCGAGTCGCACCACATTATTTCTGCCTCATGCTTTGCGCTAAATAACAAACTTAACCATGAACTCACTCATAAAAACAACAGCTACTTGCTGTATTCTTAGTCTATTTGTTGGTCTGTGGTGTGTAATGAGGAGCAAACAGACCCTGCACTTGACACGTTTATGAAATTGCTTATCCCAATTACTAATTATCATTCACTCATTAAGAAAATGACTGTAAAAACTGTAAAATCCATGTGAATTTAAAAGTTCTGAATTGAACAATGACGCCGTCTTATCGGATCTTAAAACCTGTTATGGCTGCAGGGAAAGTATTGAGTAGCCAGATAAAAGGTGCCCATTTCAAACGGCCTCGTACTCAATTCTTGCTCGTACAATATGCATATTATTATTACTATTGGATAGAAAACAATCTCTAGTTTCTAAAACCGTTTGAATTTTTTCTCTGAGTGGAACAGAAGTCATTTGGCAGCACTTTCCCTGACCAGGAAGTAGAATGTCAGAAATCTATGCTCTCTTCGTCGTTCTGCCTATACATGGTCATGATACGTAGGACCCTACGTACACTTCAACCCTCCTCTGGTGTCAAGAGGATGTGAGAGAAGAAATTTTGTGTTATCTTGTTCTGAGGTGGAATAAAAGCTATTCTTTGACGTGACCGTCCACTTCCGGAACTCTGAAGCCGCGCACTTGGAAGTGAGATTGCGTCTGTTTGCTGCCGTTTCGGACGACAACTATCTCCGGCTCGGTTTTTTTGATAAATGTGACCATATCATCGTAATGTATGTTTTTTCAATATAGTTTAATCAGATTATTTGAATTTTTTCGGGAGTTTTTGCCGTGTTCCGTTCTCTGACTTTTTTTACGTTGGAGGATCCGTGCCACTCGACTAGTACCATGCTAAATGAAGAGGGAAGTTGCCATTCTGAATCCAAACAACGACTCATCTGGACAAAGGACACCTTGATCAACATTCTGATGAAAGATCAGCAAAAAGTAAGACCCCAATTTTAAATGTTATTTCATATATCTGTCGTGCATGTGAACTGTTGTGGGCGCCCAAGTTTTTCTGGCTATTGTGGCTATGCTAATATAGCGCTACATTTTGTTTTCGCTGTAAAACATTTAATAAATCGAAAATATTGTCTGGAATCACAAGATGCCTGTCTTTCAAATGGCTGCACAGTATGTATTTTTCAGAAATGTTTTATGATGAGTAATTAGGTATTTTGAGTTGGTGTCTGTAAATGTTATGGCTGCTTTCGGTGCAATTTTCTGATTGTAGCTGAAATGTAATTAGTGATTTATACCTGAATATGCACATTTTCTAAAAAAACATATGCTATAACATAAATATGTTATCAGACTGTCATCTTATGAAGTTGTTTCTTGGTTAGTGGCTATATATATCTTTATTTTGGTCGATTTGTGATAGCTACTGATGGAGTAAAAAACTGATGGAGTAAAAAAAAGTGGTGTCTTTTTGCTAACGTGGTTAGCTAATAGATTTACATATTTTGTCTTCCCTGTAAAACATTTTAAAAATCGGACATGTTGTCTTGATTCACAAGATGTGTACCTTTCATATGCTGTATTGGACTTGTTAATGTGTGAAAGTTAAATATTTAAAAAAATTGATTTTGAATTTCGCGCCCTGCACTTGAGCTGGATGTTGTCATAGGTGTACCGGTGTCGGGCTGCAGCCATAACAGCCATGCAATTATTTTTTATTTTTTTTCTATTTTTTTTCGTTGTTCATAACTTGTTTTTTACATAATGTTGCTGCTCTTATGACCGAAAATAGTTTCTGGACATCAGAACTGCAATTGCTCACCTCAAACTGGACGAGGAGTTCTTCTTCAATGAGTCGGACAGGAAGGATATACTACTACAGACACTCGACCAGGCCCAAATCAATCGCTGGAGAAGGAAACAGAGATTTAGTGGAAAAAGATTAGGGTGCCTTGCGAGGATCAGGAGACGACTGGCTAATCTGCCCTTGCCTTCCGTCCTGCTAGCTAATGTTCAATGGCTGGAAAATAAATGGGACGAGCTGAAAGCACATATATCCTACTAACGGGACATGAAAAAATGTAATACCTTATGTTTCATCGAGTCGCGGCTGAACGACGACCATAAGAACATACAGCTGGTGGGTTACACAATCCATTGGTAGCACAGAACAGCAGCCTCTGGTAAGACACGGGGCGGGGGCCTATGCATATATGTAAACAACAGCTGGTGCACGATATCTAAGGAAGTCTCGAGGTTTTGCTCAACTGAGGTAGAGTATCTCATGATAAGCTGCAGTCCACACTATCTACCTAGAGAGTTTTCATCTGTATTATTRGTAGCTGTCTACATACCACCACAGAGCGATGCTGGCACTAAAACCGCACTCAATGAGCTGTATACCACCATAAGCAAACAGGAAACCGCTCTTCCAGAGGCGGCACTCCTAGTGGCCGGGGACTGTAATACAGGGAAACTTAAATCAGTTTTACCTCATTTCTATCAGCATGTTAAATGTGCAACCAGAGGGAAAAAAATTCTAGACCACCTTTACTTCACAAACAGAGATGCGTACAAAGATCTCCCTCGCCCTCCATTTGGCAAATCTGACCATAATTCTATCCTCCTTGTTCCTGCTTACAAGCAAAAATTAAAGCAGGAAGCACCAGTGACTAGATCAATAAAAAAGTGGTCGAATGAAGCAGATGCTAAGCTACAGGACTGCTTTGCTAGCACAGACTGGAATATGTTCCGGGATTCCTCTGTTGGCATTGAGGAGTACACCACATCAGTCACTGGCTTTATCAATAAGTGCATCGAGGACGTCGTCCCCACAGTGACTGTACATACATACCCCAACCGGAATCCATGGATTACAGGCAGCATCCGCACTGAGCTAAAGGCTAGAGCTGCCGCTTTCAAGGAGCAGGACTCTAACCCGGACGCTTATAAGAAATCCCGCTATGCAAAGTGTCAATACAAGACTAAGATCGAATCGAACCGGCTGTGTCGCTCATCGGATGTGGCAGGCCTTGCAAACTATTACAGACTACAAAGGGAAGCACAGCCGAGAGCCGCCCAGTGACACGAGCCTACCAGACGAGCTAAATTACTTATATGCTCGCTTTGAGGTAAGTTACACTGAAACATGCATGAACGCATCAGCTGTTCCGGGACTACTGTGTGATCACGCTCTCCGTAGCCGATGTGAGTAAGACCTTTAAACAGGTCAACATTCACAAGGCCGCAGGGCCAGACGGGTTACCAGGACGTGTACTCCAAGCATGCGCTAACCAACTGGCAAGTGTCTTCACTGACATTTTCAACCTCTCCCTGTCTCAGTCTGTAATACCAACATGTTTCAAGCAGACCACCATAGTCCCTGTTCCCTAGAACACTAAGGTAACCTGCCTAAATGACTAAATGACTACAGACCCGTAGCACTCACGTCTGTAGCCATGAAATGCTTTGAAAAGCTGGTCATGACTCACATCAACACCATTATCCCAGAAACCCTCGACCCATTTCAATTTGCATACCGCCCCAACAGATCCACAGATGATGCAATCTCTGTTGCACTCCACACTGCCCTTTCCCACCTGGACAAAAGGAACACCTATGTGAGAATGCTGTTCATTGACTACAGCTCAGCGTTCAACACCATAGTGCCCTTAAGCTTATCAATAAGCTAAGGACCCTGGGACACCTCCCTCTGCAACTGGATCCTGGACTTCCTGATGGGCCACCTACAACACATGGGCCCCCTCAGGGGTGCGTGCTCAGTCCCCTCCTGCACTCCCTGTTCACCCACGTCTGTGTGGCCAAGAATGACTCCAACACCATTATTATGTTTGCTGATGACACAACAGTGGTAGGCCTGATCACCCACAGCAATGAGACAGCCTATAGGGAGGAGGTCAGAGACCTGACAGTGTGGTGCCAGGACAACAACCTCTCCCTCAATGTGAGCAAGACAACGGATATGATCGTGGACGACAGGAAAAGGAGGACCGAGCATGCCCCATTCTCATCGACAGGGATGTAGTGAAACGGGTCGAGAGTTTCAAGTTCCTTGGTGTCCACATCACCAACAAACTATCATGATCCAAACACACCAAGACAGTCATGAAGAGGGCACAACAAAACCTTTTCCCCCTCAGGAGACTGAAAAGATTTGGAATTGGTTCCCAGATCCTTGAAAAGTTATACAGCTGCACCATCGAGAGCATTCTGAACGGTTGCTTCTCCGCCTTGTATGGAAACTGCTCGGCATCCGACCGTAAGGCGATACAGAGGGTGGTGCGTACGGCCGAATACATCACTGGGACCAAGCTTCCTCAAATCCAGGACCTATATACTAGGCGGTGTCAGAGGAAGGCCATAAATATTGACATGTAGACTGTTCTCTCTGCTACCACACGTCAAGCGGTACCAGAGCGCCAAGTCTAGGACCAAACAGCTTCTACCCCCAAACTATAAAACTGCTGAACAATTAATCAAATGTCCACCAGACTATTTACATTGACCCCCCTCCATTTGTTTTGTACACTGCTGCTACTCACTATTAATTATCTATGCATAGTCACTTTACCCCTACCTACTGTACATGTACAAATTACCTCGACTAACCTGTACCCCCGCACATTGACTCGGTACCTCTTTTGTTATGTACTTTTATTGTGTTGCTTTTTATTTTATGTTTTACCTACATTAGTTTATTTAGTAAATATTTTCTTAAACTCTATTTCTTGAACTGCCTTGTTGGTTAGGGGCTTGTAAGTAAGAATTTCACGGTAAGGTATATTCGGCGCATGTGACAAATGACATTTGATTAGATTTGTCTCCTCTCCTTCAGAAGAGACGATACACTGATTGAAGTGCATTTCAGCAACATCAATAAGGGATCATAGCTTTCACCTGGATTCACCTGGTCAGTCTATGTGTTAAATGGAATGCAATCAGGCTGTAGGTCTGGCCACAGCACTGTTTCAGCAACATTGAAGGTTTTAAATGACATCCACTGTGCTCTTGATAAGAACTTACATTGTGTGTCTGTCTTTATTGATTTGTCGAAGGCTTTTGACACAATGGACCATGTTGTTTTAGTGCAAAGGTTAAAATGTTGTGGAATTACTGGTCATGCTCTAGATTGGTTTATAAATTACCTATCAAATCGTATACGATGTGTAATGGCGGATGGAGTCCATAGAGGTGTGCTCAGGTGTTCCACAAGGTTCTATTTTGGGCCCACTGTTGTTCATTTTGTATATCAACAACATTGGGGATCTTATTGAAAGAGCGGATGTTCATTTTGTATATCAACAACATTGGGGATCTTATTGAAAGAGCGAATGTTCATTTTGTATATCAACAACATTGGGGATCTTATTGAAACAGCGGATGTTCATTTTTATGCAGATGATGCTGTTCTTTATTCAAGTGGTAGTAGTTTATCTTTAGCTTTTGAAAATGCCCAACGAGCATTTAACATCATACAACAGAATCTGTATGATTTAAAGCTGGTTCTGAATTCGGGTAACACAAAATGCATGGTATTTTCAAATGCGAGGCATGTTACTAATCATGTCATTGCTACATTGGCTGGACATACTGTAGAGCAAGTTAAAGTGTACCTATATTTGGGTGTGTGTGTTGATGATAAGCTGAGCTTCAGTGTGCATGTAGAGTTGATAAGGAAGCTGAAGCTGGGAACTTGATAAGGAACTTGATAAGGAAGCTCAAGCTGAGAAGGGGATTTTATTACCGGCATAAGGCTTGTTTTTCACTGGAGGCCAGGAAGGAGCTGGTACGATGTACATAACTGTCGGTTTTAGATTTTAGTGATGTTATATATATGCAAGCCTCAACCACTACCCTGAGAGCACTTGATTCAGTGTATCATGCAGCCCTCAGGTTCATTACAAATCAGAAACGTCTAACACATCATTGTGATCTCTACAGCGCTGTTGGCTGGTCGTCATTGACCTTGCGTAGGCTTAAACACTGTTATACACTGATTTATAAGGCCATATTGGGTAAAATGCCATTTTATCTCTGTTCTTTTTTAGTCAGGTCAGTAAATAAATATCAATTACGGTCCCATTCTGATTTGCTTCTAAAAGTACCAAAAATTAGAACAGGTCATGGTAGAAATAGTTTTAGTTACTCAGCTCTGTGGTCCTGGAATTCTCTCCTGAACATTTWAAAATGTGATGATCTAGTTTCATTGGTGGAGTTTAAACACTTATATATCATAGAAGAGTGTAATTGTTTTTAGYACAGCTGTTTTTAGTCAAGACTTTTGTGTTTTTAACATAAAATGTTTTTGTTGTACTGTATGTGTGTTTATAATTTTTGTTTAATGTTGTGTTAGTTTGTTTGGTCTGAAACGTTGTTCCCCCTGCTGCTAATGGACCAGGTATCTCTTAAAAAATACATCCCTCTTGGAAAAGAGATGTGATCTCAATGAGAAAAACCTGTATAAATACATTAAAAAAATATAATAATAAATGTCATGGAAAGAGCAGGTGTCCTTAATGTTTTGTACACTTGATGTATGTACACATCTACCTCAATTACCTCGTACCCCTGTACATCGACTCGGTACTTGTATTATTTTTCTATTATTTAAATTCTTTGGGGGAAGGATCTGTAAGTAACATTTCGCCCCTAGTCTCCTCCTGTGGCAGGTAGCCTAGTGGTTAGTGCGTTGGGCCTGTAAACAAAAGGTTGTTGGATCGAATTCCGAGCTGACAAGGTACAAATCTGTCCTTCTACCCGTGAGCAAGTCATTGTAAGTAAGAATTAGTTCTTATCTGACCTGCCTAGTTAAATACATATTAAAAATAAATGTTTACCAAGCATGAGACATATAACATTTGATCTCTTGATTGTTGTCTGTCCAACTTTTTACAAAATGTACTTTCTCGAAAAAAAAKCAAAATAATAAAAAGCAGCGTTTTGTTTCCAGAGAAGAGATCTGAATTTGCCTCCTTGGCCAGAACAAAAGAGTAAAGTTCACATCTTGTTTTAATAGAATGACTGGTATCTCCAAATCATTCTGGCATAAAGCTATGTTGGGCATTTGATCGTTGCCCATACATCATACATCCACTGGCTTTCTGAGCTCTTCAGATCGCCTGTGAAAGACAGAGCCAAAAGTCGACCTACCTCGCTCTAGAGATAAGAGCAAACCCCCCCGAGAGAGAAAGAGAGAGGGATAGAAAGAGAGAGAGAAAGAGTGAGAGAGAAAGAAAGAGGCAGTGAGAGAGAGAGGGTGAGAGAGAGAGAGATAGAAAGAAAGAGAGGCAGTGAGAGAGAGGGAAAGAGAGAGGGAAAGAGAGGGTTAAAGCTTCACAGAGTAACTTCCATCAGAGACCCCCCGCTCTACATTCAGTGTTAATGGTTCTATCTGCAAAAAAACATTGGTAGCCATCAGAGGACTGGGGCTGGGGACGGGAGGAGACTGGAGAGGGCTGAGCAGGGATAGGGGGGCTGGGAAGGGATAATGAGGGACGGGGGGCTGGTGAAAGCTGGGGAGGGTTGGGGAAGGATTGGGATGGATTGGGGGTTGGATAGGGAGAGCTGGATAGGGAGGGTTGGAAGGGATGGGGAGGGAGGTGGAGGGCTGAGGAGGGATGGGAAGGGTTGAGGAGTGATGGGGAACAGTGGGGAGGTGAGGGGAGGGATGGGGAGTGAGAGATGGGGAGGGAGAGATGGGGAGAGCAGGGCAGGGTTGGTGGAGTGCTGGCGGGCGGAGTTGCCAGATGTAGAGGCAGACTAACGTGTCTGCTCTCCGGCAGATTAGAAGAGGTCACACCCTTCTAATGAGAGTCATTACTATCACATGATAGAACTAATTAGTAAGCAGCTTATTTACAATACAGAGCGTCGGAATCACAAGGTTAATCACATCTGAGACACAGACAGGCCTTCAGATTAGATCTCTGGAGCTTTGTTGTATCTCTCTCTCTCTCTCTCTCTCTCTCTCTCTCTCTCTCTCTCTGCATATATCAGACACTGGTAGCGTTACTAGCTATGTTCTAGACCACTGGTAGGGTTATAGCTTGTTCCTAGACCACTGGTGGGTTATG
>NW_019944070.1:103414-111714 GCF_002910315.2 Salvelinus sp. IW2-2015
TCTCTTCTCTCCTCTCTCTCTCTCTCTCTCGCTTCTCTCTCTTCTCTCTCTCTCTCTCTCTCTCTCTCTCTTCTTCTCTCTTCTCTCCTCTCTCTCTCTCTCTCTCTCTCTCTCTTCTCTTTTCTCTCTCTCTCTCTCGCTCTCTCTCTCTCTCTCTCTCTCTCTCTCTCTCTCTCTCTCTCTCTCTCTCCTCTCTTCTCTCTCTTCCTCTCCTCTCCTCTCTCTCTCTCTCTCTTCTCTGTCTCTCTCTCTCTCTCTCTCTCTCTCTCTGTCTCTCTCTCTCTCTCTCTCTCTCTCTCTCTCTCTCTCTCTCTCTCTCTCTCTCTCTCTCTCCTCCTCTCTCTCTCTCTCTCTCTCTCTCTCCTCTCTCTCTCTCTCTCTCTCTCTCTCTCTCTCTCTCTCTCTCTCTCTCTCTCTCTCTCTCTCTCTCTCTCTCTCTCTGTCTCTGTTGTATCTCTGTGTGTCTCTCTGTCTCTATCTCTCTGTCTCTCTTTCTCTCTCTATCTAACCCTCTCTTCAACTCTCTCTCTCTTTTTCTCCTCTCTTTCTCTCTCTCTTTCTCTCTCTCTCTCTCCTTCTCTCTTTCTCTCTCTTTCTTCTTTCTCTGGCTTGCTCGTTCAAAATCTTTCTCTCCCATTTGATCTCTCTCTTTCATATCCTTCCCTACTTTGAGAGTGGATAGAGTCATTCAGGCCATATGCAGACAGTGTTGTGGTTGTCAGTGTTCTTCATAAGCTCCAGTGATGCCTATTATTTCCCCTGTTTCCCCAGGAAGCGCTTGACTGCGTAATTATCAAACATCATCAGCCAGGTTTCCCCGGGCAAGCCAAGTTTGTTTGTTCTTCCTGAAATTAGATTTATTTCAACAGCAGCACAACACAGCGCTACTCTATGAGCAGGACTTCTAATTGCGCTAATATGCAATTACACGGTGGTGATATGTTTACCCTGAGAGTGGTACGTGTTGTGTTGCCGTTAGCTCTGTCATGAGGCAAGGCTGTCGACCCGGCCACTCCGGGTGATGTATAAAGCTCCACAACATGGCGTGCCCCGGGCAGGAGAGGATCACTTCTGTGTTATTGTCATGGTTATGGGGACATGGAGTGCTTTTCTTTCTGCCCGTTGAGGTTTTAGATCTGCATATGCCAGGTCGATCAATCCAGGACTAGCTACAGTACTAGGATGAACTAGCTACAGTACCTGGATGGAACTAGCTACAGTACTAGGATGGAACTAGCTACGGTACTAGGTGAACTAGCTACGGTACTAGGATGGAACTAGCTACGGTACTAGGATGTGAACTAGCTACAGTACTAGGATGGAACTAGCTACAGTACTAGGATGGAACTAGCTACAGTACTAGGATGGAACTAGCTACAGTACTAGGAACGTAGCTATGGTACTAGGATGGAACTAGCTACAGTACTAGATGGAACTACACAGACTAGGATGGAACTAGCTACAGTACTAGGATGGAACTAAGCTACAGTACTAGGATGGAACTAGCTACAGACTAGGATGGAACTAGCTACAGTACTAGGGATGGAACTAGCTACAGTACTAGGATGGAACTAAAAAAGCAGTACTAGTAGGATGGACTAGCTACAGTACTAGGATGGAACTAGCTACGGTACTAGGATGGAACTAGCTACGTACTAGGATGGAACTAGCTACGGTACTAGGATGGAACTAGCTATGTACTAGATGAACTAGCTACAGGTACCAGGATGGAACTAGCTACGGTACTAGGATGGAACTAGCTACTACTAGGATGGAACTAGCTACGGTACTAGGATGAACTAGCTACGTACTAGGATGGAAACTAGCTACAGTACTAGGATGGAACTAGCTACGGTACCAGGATGGAACTAGCTACGGTACTAGGATGGAACTAGCTACAGTACTAGGATGGAACTAGCTACGTACTAGGATGGAACTAGCTACGTACCAGGATGGAACTAGCTACAGTACTAGGATGGAACTAGCTACGGTACTAGGATGGAACTAGTACAGTACTAGGATGGAACTAGCTACAGTACCAGGATGGAACTAGCTACAGTACTAGGATGGAACTAGCTACGGTACTAGGATGAACTAGCTACGGTACTAGGATGGAAGCTAACGTACTAGGATGGAACTAGCTACAGTACTAGGATGGAACTAGCTACAGTACTAGGATGGAACTAGCTACGGTACTAGGATGGAACTAGCTACAACTAGCAGTCAGGATGGAACTAGCTACAGTACTAGGATGAACTAGCTACAGTACAGGATGGAACTAGCTAACAGTACTAGGATGGAACTAGCTACAGTTCTGGTGATGGAACTAGCTACAGTACTAGGATGGAACTAGCTACAGTTCTGGGATGGAACTAGCTACAGTATGTATATTTAGTTGCTTCCACTCACTGTCTTTAAAATGAACTAGGTTTCATAGCAGTCAGAGAACAGAACATCTGTCCTTTAGTTTGAACATTTCCATTACTGAGAACGACAACCCGGCTCTACATTCCAGACTCTAAACACAGACAGCCTCAGCAGGTTTTACAGTGCTGCATCGTACGCATCATCAGAACCTAACCTGGACCAGGTGTTCAGGAGGTACTCTGATAGTAAACTACATGATCACATAAACATGTTGGTCATATCTGGGGCTGGTTGATGGTCATATCTGGGGCTGGTTGATGGTCATATCTGGGGCTGGTTGATGGTCATGTCTGGGGCTGGTTGATGGTCATGTCTGGGGCTGGTGATGGTCATTTCTGGGGCTGGTTGATGGTCATATCTGGGGCTGTTGATGGTCATGTCTGGGGCTGGTTGATGGTCATTGTCTTGGGCTGCGGTTGATGTCATGTCTGGGGCTGGTTGATGGTCATGTCTGGGGCTGGTTGATGGTCAGTCTGGGGCTGGTTGATGGTCATGTCTGGGGCTGGTTGTTAGTCATATCTGGGGCTGGTTTGATGGTCATATCTGGGGCTGGTTGTTGGTTCATATATGGGGCTGGTTGATGGTCATATCTGGGGCTGGATGTTAGTCATTATCTGGGCTGGTTGATGTCATATGCTGGGCTGGTTGATGGGTCATATCTGGGCTGGTTGTTTAGTCATATCTGGGGCTGGTTGATGGTCATATCTGGGGCTGGTGTTTAGCTATGTTCTAGACACTGGTAGGGTTATAGCTATGTTCTAGACCACTGGTAGGGTTACGTCCTAAGAGTATGTGCAGACCAACTGGCTGGAGTGTTTACGGACAGAACAGATCCCAGTCTGTTGTCCCCACTTGCCGTTGTTCCTGTACCCAAGAAGGCAAAGGAACCTGAACTAAATGACTATCACCTTATAGCACTCACTTCTGTCATCATGAAGTGCTTTGAGAGGCTAGTTAAGGATCATATCAGCTCCACCTTACCAGACACCCTAGACCCACTGTAATTTGCTTACCGGCCCAATAGATCCACGGATGACGCAATCGCCATCGCACTGAACACCCAAGGAGTCAAGCAGTCCTCAGAACCATCACTCACTATACACAAGGAGTCCTCAGAACCATCACTCACTACACTCAAGGAGTCCTCAGAACCATCACGTACTACACCCACTGAGTCCTCAGAACCATCACTCACTACACTCAAGGAGTCAAGGAGTCCTCAGAACCATCACTCACTACACCCACAGAGTCCTCAGAACCATCACTCAATATACACAAGGAGTCCTCAGAACCATCACTCAGTATACCCAAGGAGTCCTCAGAACCATCACTCAGTACACCCAAGGAGTCCTCAGATGTTTCGAACACATTAAAACAACCTTGTGCAAGGATTTGATGAACAGCGTTATGCAATACGGGATCCTCAGGAAAACATGCAGATGGCGAGGACGATGAGGCGGTGCGGGGCGGGGCGAGGCGGGGCGGGACGGGGCGCTAGTAGACTAATGAACAACCTTAAGTCTATTGTGTGAACTCACAATACGAGCAGTACATCATGCACGCCTGAGATGGATGATAAAGGCCTCTGGCCAGATCTAAAGGCTGCCCCTCAGGCAACTTCCAAGGTCATTCATCTGGCGCTTTTAAATGCAAGGTTCATAAATAACAAAGGCTTACTACTGAATGACATCATCACTGATAGAGGTCTAGCATTGTCGGAACTAGAAGCACAAGCATTTCGCTACACTCGCATTAACATCTGCTAACCATGTGTATGTGACAAATAAAATTTGATTTGATTTGACTTTCCTCTGCCCCACTAAGACTTGGCACCAGCCTGGCTGAGGCCACAATAAGTCCAGACTGTGCTGCACGTGTCATCACTCACACCTCCCTCCGTGAGCACATCACTCCAGTGCTGTTCAACCTCCACTGGCCCCCCATAATGCTCACCCATCAACTACAAATCCTGGTTCACACTACAAGGTATACCAACTCTGGACCCAATTTCCTGTCTGACCTAATCCAAACCTACTGCCTACACGCACCCTTCACTCCTCCAGGTCCGTCTCCCTTCAACGCCCCACATCAGACCACCCTTTACTCCTCAGGACCATCTCCCTTCAGCAGGCCCACATCAGACCAGCCTTCACTCCTCCAGGTCCATCTCCCTTCATCAGAACCACCCTTCACTCCTCCAGGTCCATCTCTTCAGCAGGCCCACATCAGACCACCCTTCACTCCTCCAGGTCCATCTCCCTTCATCAGACCACCCTTCACTCCTCCCAGGTCCATCTCCCTTCAGCAGGCCCACATCAGACCACCCTTCACTCCTCCAGGTCCATCTCCCTTCATCAGACCACCCTTTTCTCCTCCAGGTCCATCTCCCTTCAGCAGGCCCACATCAGACCACCCTTCACTCCTCCAGGTCCATCTCCCTTCATCAGACCCCTTCACTCCTCCAGGTCCATCTCCCTTCAGCAGGCCCACATCAGACCAATCTTCACTCCTCCAGGTCCATCTCCCTTCAGCAGGCCCACATCAGACCACCCTTCACTCCTCCAGGTCCATCTCCTTCATCAGACCACCCTCACTCCTCCAGGTCCATCCTCCTTCAGCAGCCCAATCAAACCACCCTTCTCTCCTCCAGGTCCATCTCCCTTCAGCAGGCCCACATCAGACCACCCTTCACTCCTCCAGGTCCATCTCCCCTTCATCAGACCACCCTTCATCTCCTCCAGGTCCATCTCCCTTCAGCAGGCCCACATCAGACCACCCTTCACTCCTCCAGGTCCATCTCCCTTCATCAGACCACCCTTCACTCCTCCAGGTCCATCTCCCTTCAGCAGGCCCACATTAGACCGACCTTCTCTCCTCCAGGTCCATCTCCCTTCAGCAGGCCCACATCAGACCACCTTCACTCCCCCAGGTCCATCTCCCTTCATCAGACCACCCTTCACCCTCCAGGTCCATCTCCTTCAGCAGGCCACACCAGACCACCCTTCACTCTCCAGGACCATCGCCTCCCACATCAGACACCCTCATTCCTCCAGTCCATCTCCCTTCAGCAGGCCCAGATCAGACCATCCTTATTCCTCCAGTCCATCTCCCTTCATCAGACCACCCTTCTCTCCTCCAGGTCCATCTCCCTTCAGCAGGCCCACATAAGACCACCCTTCTCTCCTCCAGGTCATCTCCCTTCAGCAGGCCCACACTAGACCACCTTCTCTCCTCCAGGTCATCTCCCTTTAGCAGGCCCACATCAGACCACCCTTCACTCCTCCAGGTCCGTTCCCTTCAGCAGGCCCACATCAGACCACCCTTCTCTCCTCCAGGTCATCTCCCTTTAGCAGGCCCACATCAGACCACCCTTCCTCTCCTCCAGGTCCGTCTCCCTTCAGCAGGCCCACATCAGACCACCCTTCTCACTTCCTCCACGGTCCAATCTCCCTTCAGCAGGCCCACATCAGACCACCCTTCTCTCCTCCAGGTCCATCTCCTTAGCAGCTCAGACCACCCTTCTCTCCTCCAGGTCCATCTCCTTCAGCAGGCCCACATCAGACCACTCTTCTCTCCTCCAGGTCATCTCCCTTCAGCAGGCCCCACATCAGACACCAGCCTTCTCTCCTCCAGGTCATCTCCTTAAGCAGGCCCACTACATCCGACCACCCCTCTCTCCTCCAGGTTCCGTGTCACCTTCAGCAGGCCCACATCAGACCACCCTTCTCTCCTCCAGGTCCATCTCCCTTCAGCAGGCCCACATCAGACCACCCTTCTCTCCTCCAGGTACATCTCCCTTCAGCAGGCCCCACAGCAGACTAAAAACTATAGGTTACAGTGTTTTCAGTTGTGCTGTTCAGGGTCTGTGGAACACCCTTCTAGACACTATTAGGGCTGCAGAGTCTCTGTCCTCTTTAAGACACAGATAAATACCGTGCTGTTCATAAAAGCTTTTAAGGACCTCTGATAATTCTGTTCTCATGTTCACGAGATCTGACAACATCTGTATAAAGCTTTGATTGTTCTCTTTGTTCTATATACTGTGTTTTGGATTGTTTTAATAATAATAATAAGTAATACGCATTACTAGTAGCAACAGTATTAATACTATTGGTATTACTAGTAGTATTTGTAGTATTTGTATTATTAGTAGTATTATTAGTATTCATGTTATTACTACCATTGCTATCATTACTAGTATCAGTATTATAAGTAGTATTAATAGTAATAGTATTAGCAGTAGTTTTTGTAGTATATGTGTTATTATTATTAGTATTAGTATTAGTGATATTAATATTATTCATATCGTTATTATTATTAGTAGTATTAGTGTTAGTGTTTTTAGAATTATTTGTAGTAGTATTAATATTAGTAGTATTTCTAACATCTGTGGTATGAATAGTACTAGTTTTATTAGTGTTATTCATATGTTTATTATTATTAGTAGTATTAGAATTAGTGTTTTTAGCATTATTAGTATTAGTGGTATTAATATTATTTGTAGTATTGGTAGTAGTTGTGTGATTAGTAGAATAATTAGTTTTAGTGTTAATGATATTATTCACATTTTTATTAGTATTATTAGTAATTTTGTTATTAGCATTATTAGTATTAGTGTTATTAGTATTAATTGTAGTATTAGTGGTATTAGCATTAGTAGTAGTATTTGTGTTATTTGTATTGGTATTAGTATGTGTTGTATTAGTAGTAGTAGTAGTATTAGCKTGTGTGTTATTAGWATTAGTGGTAGTATTAGTAGTAGTAGTAGTAGTATTAACATGTGTGTTATTAGTATTAGTGGTAGTATTAGTAGTAGTATCCGTGTTATTAGTATTGGTAGTAGTATTAACACACGTGTTATTAGTATTCATATTAGTATTTGTGTTACTAGTATTAGTAGTAGTATTAGTATTTGTGTTATTAGTATTATTAGCAGTATAAGTATAATTAGTAGTGTTAGTATTTTGTTGCACCTTGGGTGTGAGAAAAGTGCTTTACAAATTAAATGAATCATTTATTGTTATCATGAATGGGCACTGTCCATATAAAACTAAATCTAATAAAGTAATCACTCTGTCAGTGTAAATGATCTAACCCCTGGGATGTCCTCAGCCAACAGGCTCACACTTTTGGTCGGCATTTTAGCCTGCAGTGTCTGGTGTTTTTTATTTAACCAGGCAAGTCAGACAAGAACACATTCTTATTTACAATGACGGCCTGACGGGGAACAGTGGGTTAACTGCCTTGTTCAGGGGCGGATTTTTACCTTGTCAGCTCAGGGATTTGATCCAGCAACGCTTTCGATTACTGGCCCACCGCTCTAACCACAAGGCCTGTTACCCCATGAGGGATAGTTGGCATGTTCAGAAAGTGAAGAATTGATCTGAATTGTGTTTGTAATTAGCGTCTTCCCGGTGGATCGTCTGCTCATTAGGAAGACTATGGTAATGAGGCTGTTGGTGAATAAACGTGTGTCAAACTGCCATGAAGCCACAGTCAGTCTGCCAACTGTCAAAATAAATAACTTTATGAACAGCCTCGACTTGGACAAAGACAAAATGTTGGTTTAGTTCTCTAGGCTGTCAGATGAAAGTGAGCCTAATGATGGGACAATATGATTCAATCCCCATTGTTCAGGCTATCCAGTGTGTCTGTTAAACAACACATTTCACTGCACCTATCCACATTTTCACACACAGTAAATAAACTATGTTCAACACTGCTCATAAATGGTATTTAATTTAATCCTCATCTCTCACAGTAAACTGTTTTCAACACTGTTCATATATTGTACTTGTGCATTCATCTCCTCTCTCTCTCTCTCTCTCTCTCTCTCTCTCTCTCTCTCTCTCTCTCTCTCTCTCTCTCTCTCT
>NW_019944070.1:112498-128536 GCF_002910315.2 Salvelinus sp. IW2-2015
TTTTGGGGCGAGTCGTGCCACATACCACTGTGCACATAGCCTTCTTCCTCAATCAGCCAAGGCTTATGCCTCACTCGAGTCATGTCTACATAGTCAAAGCTTCCTTTAACACTTTGGGCGCTCCAGTCACAGTGGTCAGGTTATTCTGCCCACTGTGTATCCTACTTGTTTAGCTAGCCAAATAGGCCATTCTAGTTTGCTCTGTTTTTTTGTTAATTCTTTTCTCAATGTGGGTCAAGTATGTATCTTTTTGTTTTCTCATGATTGCGGTTGGGTCTTAATTGCTGCTTGCTGTCCTGGGGCATCTGTGGAGGTGTGTTGGATTGTGAACAGACGCCCCTAGGACAGCCTTGCTTAGGGGACTCTTCTCATAGGTTCATCTCTCTGTAGGTGATGGCTTGGTTAGAAGGTTTGGAAATCGCTTCCTTTTAGGCTGAAGGGTTTTAGAAATTTAACGGCTCTTTTCTGGATTGTGGATAAATTAGTGAGGCCTGGGTATCGGCGCCTAATTCTGCTCTCGCCATGTCCATTATCTTGGTCGTTCTACGTTGTTTAACACGGAGGGATATTTTTTGCAGAATTCGTGCATGCAGAGTCCTCAATTTGGTGTTTGTCCCTATTTTGTTGGAAATCTGGTTGCGGAGCGGACCCCCAGACCCTCACAACCATAAAGGGCAATGGGCTCTATGACCTGATTCAAGTTATTTTTAGCCAGATCCTAATGATTATGGTTTTGAAATTTATGTTCCTTTTTCGATGGCCATAGAAGGCCCTTCTTGCCTTGTCTCTTCAGAATCGTTCACCAGCTTTGCTTGGCGAAGTTACTGTGGTCCTTGATGTTTAAGGCCGAGGTATGTATAGGTTTTTGTGTGCTCTAGGGCTTAACGGTGTCGTAGACTGGAATTTGTGGTTCCTGGCGGACTGGACCTTTTTTGGAACACCATTATTTTGGTTCTTTACTGAGATTTACTGTCAGGGCCCAGGTCTGACAGAATCTGTGCAAGAAGAGCTAGGTGCTGCTGTAGGGCCCTCCGCTTGGTTTTTGGCTGACAGACAGCACCAGATCATCAGCAAACAGTAGACAGTTTGACTTCGGACTTCTAGTAGGGTGAGCGACCGGGTGCTGCAGACCTTGTTCTAGTGCACGCCGCCCACATTGTTTGATATATGCATGTTGAAGAGGGTGGGGCTTAAGCTGCCATCCCTGTCTCACCCCACCGACCTGTGTGAAGAAATTGTGTGTCGTTTTTCACGCCGCACATGTTTACCGCCACACTTGTTGTTTGTGTACATCGGATTTTTTATGACATAGTCGTATAGTGTTTTACCCCCAACACGCTTACTTTCCATCTATTTGCTTAGCAGGCCCTTCATGCAAACTTGAAGTCGAAGGCTTTTTTGAATCAACCAAAGCCATGAGAAGACTTTGCCTTTTGTTTGGTTGTTTGGTTGTCAATTAGTGTTGTAGGGGAAACATGGTCTGTTTGGTACGCGGTACATTTTTTTTGGTAAAAAAGCCAAACATTTGAAACACTTCGCCCTCAGTACATTGTTTTCATTGAGGAAATGTTACGAGTCTTGCTGTTTCAATGATAATTGGTTCAGAGTATTTTCCCCGAAGGTTACTGTTGACGCATACTTCCACGGTAAGTTATTGGGGTGTCAAATTTGTCTCCACTTTTGTGGATCCTGGGGTGTATCTCAGTCCTGGTTTCCAAATATTGGGGGAAGATGCCAAGAGCTCAGGATGAATGTTAAAGAGTTTTTGTATAGGCCATTCGGTAATTTGTTGTCTGTATATTTGATCATTTTCATTAAGTGCATACCATCAACACCACAGGCCTTTTGGGGTTGGAGGCCGTTTTTTATTCTTGTCCTGTTAACTCATTCAGGTAATTGGAGAACCAGTGGGTTCTGGTAGTCTTCTTTAATAGTTGCATATCCCTCTCTCTCCCTGTCTCTCCCTGTCACTCTCTCTCTCTCTCTCTCTCTCTCTCTCTCTCTCTCTCTCTCTCCTCGTCTCTCTCTCCTCTCCTACTCTTTCTCCCTCCCTCTCTCTCTCTCTCTCTCCTCTTCTCTCTCTCTCTCTCTTCTCCTCTCGTCTCTTCTTCAATCGCTCTCTCTCTCTTCTCTATTCCTCATTCTCTCAATTCAATATCAAATTCCACATTGCATTGCTCAGACAAGGCAATAAAAGTTCATTATTACCCTATACACTTTGTCAAGTATACATTCGAAAACTAAAAAAAAAAATAAAAACTATGGTATTATATGATAATTATATATAAAATGGTGGACCACTAGCAAAATAATAATAGATTAGAGTGGAACATGCGATTACCCATTGCAGCAGTGTCACACATGACATTGACGGAAGACACATTTAACATTGTATTGAAGACAAAACAAAACAAGCGCATGGGAACATATTTATCGACATTTACCTCTTGCAACTTTTCACTGGCTGTCCCTCATCAGGTATGTCGGCAGAGAGGGAAACATATTTTGGTGCTGCCAAAAACTTCACATTTTTTGGCTTTCAAAACCACCTTTTCAACCCAATAAATATTTGATCTTTTTATCAGTTTCAAATCCTCCTTTGTCTTGAATTATACATTTCACGCGTGAAATTGTGTCACGTGTAATGAGGGAAATGCACGCTACATGGTCTCTTACCTCTCCCTGTGAGTAGAAGACGTGGAAGAGCACAGCCTGTCTCTCTCCTGGGCAACCAGGTTTGGTCCTGCTGACTACGCCACCGTCCTCACCTACGCAAGACGTGTGCTCAAACGCAGCTCTGCTCATCTGGAGTTACTCTAGTCAATCGTTTTCCCTCAGTTTTCTATCAAGTCACATGTGGTCAAGCATAGTCTGGCCCACCATGTATCTGTCTGTTTAGAGCCGCAAATAGCACTATTTGAAGTTTACTGTAGATTTTTTTGTGGTGTCTTTCCAATAGTTGATAATATTTTTCTTTTTGTTTTTTGATGATTTTGGTTGGGGCCAGATTTTCTGAAGTTGGCTGTCCTGGTTCTATTGGGTCTGGTTATCGGCGATTTGGTGTAACTGAGCCTCAAGGAAACCAGCTGGCTGACGGGACTCTTCTCTTGTTTCATCTCTTGACATTTGTTAGAAGCTGTGTGAGTGGAAATGTGTTTGGGGGTCACTTTGTTTTGTAATCGAGTCCGCTTTCAAACTTGAATGGCTTCTTTTCTTCTTTGAATGAGGAGGGGGGGTATTTGGCCCATTCTGCTCTAATCATCGCATTATTTGGAGTTTTTCTTTGCAACTTTGCAATCAGTCTTCTTGCAAACTCTGCATGCAGGTATTTCGATGTGGAATGTTTTGTCCTCATCATTTGGTGAAATTCCATTTATTAGAGACGTGGGACCCCATACTGTCACTGGCCATTATAGAGAGTCAATTGGTTTCATATAACTGATTGAACTAGGTTTTTGTAGCACCAGATATCTAATTGGAATTTCAAATTTTTGATGTTTCCTTTTAATTCGGCTTAAAATACCTCTTCTTTGCTTTTTGTGTCATTTTCAGCGTCATTCACGAGCCACTCGTGAAAGGCTACCCTGTGTTGCTGGTATTAGTCCGTAGATATCATAGTTTTTGGTGTGTTCTAATAGAACTGTGTCCAAATTAGAAGTTTATATTTGTCATCCTGTATTTCCAGTGACTTTTTTTTGGAACTATCATATATTGTCGCTTTTTTTAGGTTATACCGGTCAGAGCCAGGTCCTGACAAGAACCTGTTGAAGAGTGATCTAGGTGCTGCTGTAACCTTGTTAGTGGGAGACAGCAGCAACCTGGGTCCATCTGCGTACAGCAGACACTTGATTTCCAAGTGGTTGTGTAGAGGTGTATACCAGGTGCTTGCCGATTCTTCTACATGTTTTTGCCACTTCATTAATGGGCTAGATGTTAGAATAGTGTCTGGTACTTATAATTGGGGCCAGCGCCTGTTTCAACTCCCGGCCTCGAGAGAAGAAGAATCTGTTTGCTTGTTCCGAATGTTTAACCACACATTTGTTTTTAGTTGTACATTGAATTTAATAAAAATCATACTGTTTCCCTTCATACCACTCATCTTTCTAATTATTTTAAAAAAAAGACGCTTGTTGCCAAATTGAATGCATAATGCTTTCTTGAAATCTACAAAACACGAGTAGATTTTGCCATTTGTTTCTGGTTTAACTTGGTTTATCATTAGAGATGTGGAGGGGTGTAAATGTGGTTGTTGTACGATCATTTTTGTTATGAAAATCCAATCTGGCTTCGTGCTCAGACGTTGTGTTCGTCACAGGCAATTATGTAGTCTGCTATTTACTCAATACACTTGCAGAGAATTTCTCCCAAGTTGCTGTTACGACGAAATTCCCTCTGTAATTATTTTGGGTCAATTGTTCTCACATTTTTATTAGATTGGTTGTGTATAATCCCTTGATTTCCAAATATCGGCGTTGAAAAATACCTGCAGGATAATGTTGAAGAGTTTGAGTCATAGCCATTCTGACAATTTGTGGGCTTGTCTATTTGATCATTTCAATTTAAGAATACCATCAGCACCACAGGCCTTTTTGGGTGGAGAGTGCATAGTTTTTTCCAATAATTCTTCTTTCTGTTAATTTGGGCTATCCTAGGATTCTGATAGTCTTTGACTGCTGATATTCAAGGCATTGTTAATTTTTCCTTCGCTATATCTTCTCTTGTTCTGGGCTCTTTGTATAATAGTTGCTGCTAGAAGGTTTAGCAAAGGGATTTTCTCTTCTCACACTTTCCCCATTTTGGCATAAGCCTAATTCCTCATGATGAGGGTTTGTTTTAATTGTTTTAATCCAATTCACTCCAATAAGTGGTTGATTTCTATGATTCCTACAGATTAGCCATTGCTGATTTTCTTAATGTGGCTGTTCCTTTTTTGTTCTTAGGGTGTGTTTGTATTGCTTCAGTGTTTCCCCAGATTGAAAGGCGATATATTTTTGTTGTCTGGTCTCTCTGTGTTTTTCGGACTTAGATTATTTTATTTTTCAATGACTTTCTTAGTATTTTTGCAACTCATTATCATCAAAACCATTTTTCATTATCTAGTTTTTTTGGTCTTGCTCTTATGCTTCTTTAAATTTAGCCAAGGAGGCTAATTTGTCAAATATAAAGTTATGTTCCAAACGGGCCAAATTTCACACCTTCATGCTGAAGGAGACATGTTAAGGCTAAAAAAGTTGTCCAGGAGAGAGTTGTATTTTTTGGCTACCTAATTGCTTTTTGGTTAGATGTCTGTACTGTTTGCACTCCATACTATTAGGCCGGTTTTTAGTACCATGTTAACTTTAGTTAAGCTGTTGATGCCTTCATGGTTTGGGTTCTGCTCTTCTCAATACACTGTGATTTACTGTGGTCTGAGAGAAGGGTGTTAGGGTGGGCGTGACTGTGAAGGCTCTGGAGAGGATGACTCGGGGTTTTTAGGTCTGGTGTGAAAAGTAGTCTGTACAGTGCCTGCTGCCAAGGGAGATGAGCTGAGGTGCTAGCCTTCCAAAAGAGAGTCCCCTCTCAGCCTACCATTGGACTATGTAAGAGCCCAGTGTTCGACAGAGCTTCGACGAGCTGTCCTTCACGTTTTGTTTTTTCACTTTGTCATAGTCTGTTTCGGTGCGCGGCGGTATTGTATGGGAAGGGAAGAGGTTGTTGCTCCATGGTAGGTGTTTATCCCCGAATGGGATTGTTAAATAAGTCGTCGTTGTTCTGTCTGCTGCCTGTTCTAGCTTCAGGTGCGTCCACACGACCAGTACGTCTTGCCCTTTGGGCCTTGAAAGTGACTAATCTCCCCTCTAGAAATGGGACAAAAACTCTCTTCGTTGAAGGTAGGGTGACTCTGAGGGAGGGAATCGTAGTTGGCACTTACGGAAGACGTTTTGTTATCTGTTCAAGATAGCCTCCTTGGTTTGCATTTTTACGACAGATAAAGAATTTCCCGTTTTGATCAATTTGATTGAATTTAATTTAGTTCAGATTCTATACCACACTATTAGCATTCCTCCTAGGGTCATCTTGCCCTTTTGAATCCTTTTTAATTTAGTGGATGGTATGATTATCTCCCTATAACCTGAGGAGTGGACAAAGCGTATGTTGTAGTGGAAACTTGTTAGGTTTGGGAACCAGCCTCGTGCCGAACACATTGCATGTTTCTGTCGTACATTACAATATCACATCATCATTTCTTTCAAGGAAGTCTGGGTTTTCTGGCTCGTTTAGCCACAAAAGCAGGAGGACTTCCAAGCCTTGTAAAATTCCAACATGCAACGTAAAAAGATTTCAGAACAACCCTTTTTTTCCTTTTTACCTTCAAAAATGAGACAAACACTCACAATTCCAACAAGAACTATTAAAATAGCTTCTTGAGACCACCTCGTTCTGGGTGGCTTCTGAAGCTGGGCTGGGGTGGTCTGCTGCTGGCGCTGGCTGTGGTGGGACATTGAGGTGGTGTCTTGGTCGTCGGGCGTGGGGTCCAGGCGGTGTGCGATCCGGGTGTTGTCTTGGTGATCTCGCGCCGAGCTCCGGGAGATCATGCTCCGCTGTTCCTGGGTTGGAGAGGTCGGGTGTGCGTTTTAAAGCGCACGTCCTTGAGACGTCTTTGGCAAGGATGGGGACTGTCACCCTGTACCAGGTGGATACATGGATCGATTAGAGACAGGGTGCCAATCGAGGTGGGATGGTGGGCAGGTGTACGGATTGGCACGCAGGGCCACCAAGTCCCGGGATAGGCTGGCGTTTATATTCTTCTTGGATTGTGGCCAGACCCGTCGCCCCACAGCTTCCCTGGGTGGAATTCCTTTCCTACTTGTTGAAGGGTTGACACCACGATTCTGTGAGTTGGGGAAGATTGCGGAGGCCCTCTCAATCGAGCGTCCCGCGTACGTGAAGTCCCACCCTCTCCTGCTTGAGCACGCATGGTCGTTGCTTTCCGGTATGTTACATGATTATGTGGGCTTGGCGACCCGAGCATGGGGCCTTATCAAGAGCCAAGCTCCATGGCCACTCTGGCGTTGTTGTGCACCACACCCTTTTTCTCGTTTTGTGGCTTAGCCGCGAAAATTTCTTCTCCTGACACAAACGTTCCCCATGTTGAGTCCGAGTCAACAGGACCGATGTCAGCCAGTGATTCTTCTGGACCTTGAGTGGAACAGAGGCGCGGGGGGGCGGTGGGTTGGAGCTGTGGGTTGTGGACTGGTGCTGTAGCCGGTGCCGCTGCAGTGGAGCGCCTGGTTCTGTGGTTGGGGACGGAGGCGTTGCAGCAGGCAGGGTTCTGGGGTAAGCGCGTGGGCTGGTTTGAGCTGGGCTCCTCTGCTGAACTTTGGCGCAGGGCTGAAAGCCTGGCTGGTTGAGCTGGGCTGCCTCTGCTGCTGTCTGAGAGGCAGGCCTGGGGAAGCCTTGGTCTGCGTTGAGCTAGGCGCCATCCTTCTGTCCTCTGCTGTGTGAGGGCAGGGCTGGGGAAGCCTGGCTGGTTGAGCTGGGATCCTCTGCTGTGTGAGGGCAGGGCTGGGGAAGCCTGGCTGGTTGAACTGGGCTCCTCTGCTGTGTGAGGGCAGGTCATAGAGTGGTGTTCTAGCTGCTCCTGCAGCCTGTCCTCTGTTCTCTCTTGCAGCTCCTCTCTTAGTGTGGTCAGATCGTTATTCCTGTTCTGCCTGTCTTTTTGGAGCTCTCTCACCTCCTTTGTTAGATCAGCCAGCTCTCTCTTGAGTCRGTCTCTCTCTTGCTGAACCTCTTTCAGCTGTGTTGCAAGGCTGCTGTCCTGCTCTGTCCTCACCTTGGTTAGGAGCTCCTCTAAGGTGTGGTTGTCTGGTTGCTGTTTGCTCACGCTCTCCCTGAGCAGGACCACCTCCCCCTCCAGTTTGGTGAACTCATCCCTCATGGCAGCCATGGTGGTGAGGAGGGCCAGAGCCTGCTCTGCACTGAGGGGGTCGCTCTCCTCCWGGGGCGTGTCCTCCACTATGGTGGGAAGAGAGGTGCTGGATGTGCCTTTTTGGGTGTGGATATTAGGGGTGAGGGTGGTGCTGGGGTAGTTTGTCTTGTGGGAGGGCATGTCACTGGTGGTGTCCTTCTCTCTCTCCTCTCTCTCCTTAATGGTCTGAAAGTCTGTTTCAAACAGCCTAATGTTACCTTGCACCATGACAGTCCCAGTCTTGTAGAGGTTGATTGTTATCATGGTGCTGTCAGGGTCGTCTGTCTTTTTGATTTTCAGCTTCCACCCGTTACAGATTCCCTCTTTCTTTATGGATGGGTAGTGAGAGCACACTGCTGAGCACCATGCATTTGGCTGGTCAGTGAGGAAGATGAGATTACTCACATCACCGTTTTTGTAGAGGTCTGCAAAAAGGGTTTCTGGCCTCCCCTTTAGTAGTTTCTGTTTAAAAGCTTTCCTCGTTGTGTCATTTTTGGCCTCTTTAGGGTAGAGAATGGATTCTGCGCTGAGGGGGAGTGGGGACATGGTGCCTGTGGGCTCTGCTGCTACTGCTGCTGCCCCGTTGCCATGGCAACCGATTTGTTCGTCTGCTGCTGTTGCTAGCTACCGCTAATTTAGTTCAAAAACCAGCAAAAAGAGTGACAAATCCTCACACAAAAAAACAGAAGATATGTTTAAAGTTAGTCGTGCTCCTTTTTGGTTTACTCACTCAGTTTGGTCGTTTGATGTAGTTGATGTAGTATCTGCCTTTGCTACGTTTGTTCTAGCTCGTTTCTTCTGGCTAGCTTGTTAGTCTGCTGGTTAGATCTTTGTTGTGTAGCTAGCTTGCTAGAGTCAAAACTTCTTAATTTGAGGCGCAAAGTTACTTTTTTTCTGTTCTGAATGAATAGAGTTGTTGTTTATCACTTCTTGTCTGGAATTCTTTTTCGATTAGAGTGTTTATCTCATTCTAAAAACTAAAAAAGATGAAATATATCAGGAGCTCAATATTGCTCAATATTGCCAAAGCAACAGAATACATTATACATTGTAATAAAATTATAAACAATAACAAATAATAATATAAAATGGCAGAAAATAATAATACAAAATTAAATACAAAAATAATAACAATAAAATGATAACAGTCAATAGTCGAATGTAATGTAATAAATCTAAAAATATAAATGGAAAATTAAACTATAACTAACTTATAACTAAATAACGGTCCTCTTCACCATTACATCAGTACTACAACTACTATCATCATTACCACTACTACCACCACCACCATCACTAAACTGCTATCATTACCATTACCACCCATACCACTACTATTACCACCACCATCACTAAACTGCTATCATTACCATTACRACCCATACCACTACTATTTGGAATGATAAACAACAATAATAATAGTAATAACAATAACAGTAATAACAATAACAGTAATTATACGTAAGTMACTGCTTACTATGCAGATGCTATTATTCAGTGTCCCTCAGGCTATGGCAGGCAAATACATATTTGGCTGCAAGAGGAGCCATTGCTCCTTCACCCATGAGTATTTTTAGTCTTTCCTCTGGGTTTAATAAGTTAAAATTTGGAATAAATGTAGTCATTTCTGTGAATAATGAATCTCTTGGTGAGGAATATTTATCACAGTAACGGAGAAAGTGCATCTCTGTTTCTACCTCATCTCTGTGACCACATACACGCTCCTCTTTGGGTAGCCATGTCTTTTTATGTCTGCCGGTTTCTATTGCCAATCGGTTGTCACTCAGCCCGTACTTGGTAAGGATCTGTCTCTGCTTCGTATCTCTGACAGAGTAGAGATAATCAGCCAATTCATATTCTCTGTTTAGGGTCAGATAGCAATTTAGTCGGCTTTGGGATTTTGTTTAGTTTTTCCAATGTTATATATATGAGTCTTTTGATTGGTTCATGATTTTGTTTATTGGAATTCTTTCTTTTGAAGCAGTGCTGGTGTCAGCTTGGTTGGTTAGGTCCAACACCAGCTTACTGAGAGGGCTCGTTTCTGGGCTCAGCTCTTGTGTTTGAAGTGCTTTAAATTGCAGACTCGAATTTGGACTTGAATTTAGATGTAGCCAAAATTGTAATGATCTTTTCTGTATTTTCATTATTACTGGAAAGCGGCCCAATTCTGCCCTACATGCATTAGTTGGTGTATTTCTCTGGACTTGTAGGATTTTCCGACAGAATTCTGCATGTAGGGCTTCAATTGGATGTTTGTCCCACATTTTAAAGTCCAGTTTATTGAGTGGCCCCCAAACCTCACTTCCGTAAAGAGCTATTAGTAGGATTACACTGTCAAATATTTTGGTCCAAATTCTAATTGGGATGTTGATTTTGAATAATTTCATTTTTATTGCATACAATGCTCTGCGGGCTTTTTCTTTGAGTGCATTCACTGCCATATTAAAGTTTCCCGATGCAGATATGGTCAGACCAAGGTAGGTGTAATTTTTTGTGTGTTCAATTATGGTGTTTTTCAGGGTGAATTTATATTTGTGTTTCTGACATCTTTTTTGTTGTTGTTGGAAAATCATGATTTTAGTTTTTTTGAAATGTACTGCCAGGGCCCAATTATGGCAATATTGCTCTAGAATATTAATGTTATGTTGAAGACCTTCTTTGGTTGGTGATATAAGTACCAAGTCATTAGCATATAGCAGGTATTTCACCTCTGTGTCAAAAAGTGTGAGTTCTGGGGCTGGAGAATGGACCAACATGTCTGCTAATTCATTGATATAAATGTTGAAAAGATTTGGACTCAAACTGCAGCCTTGTCTCACACCTCAACATTGTGAAAAGAATTCTGTTCTTTGGTTTTTGATTTTTATTGCCACACTTGTTTCTCTCTCTCTCTCTCTCCTCTCTCTCTCTCTCTCTCTCTCTCCTCTCTCTCTCTCTCTCTCTCTCTCTCTCTCCTCTCTCTTCTCTCTCTCTCTCTCTCTCTCTCTCTCTCTCTTCTCTGCTTCTCTCTCTCTCTCCTCCATGTGCTCATTCTCTCTCTCTCCTCTCTCTCACTGTGCTATCTCTCTATGTCCTCATCTCTCTCATGTGCTATCCTCTCTCTCTCATCTCTCTCATGTGCTCTCTCTCTCTCTCTCTCTCTTCTCTCTCTCTGTCTCTCTCTCTCTCTCCTTCTCTCTCTCTCTTCTCTCATCTCTCTTCTCTCGTCTCATTGCTCTCTCTCTCTCCTCATCTTCTCAATGTGCTATTCTCTCCGCTCTTCATCTCTCTCATGTGCTATCTTCTCTCTCTCGCTTTCTTCTCACTGCTCTCTCTCTCTCTCTTCTCTCTCTCATGTGCTCTCTCGTCTCTTCTCTCTCATGTGCTCTCTCTCTCCCTTCTCTCATCTCTCCCTGTCTCTCTCTTCTCCTTCTCTCTCTTTCTCTCTCATGTGCCTCTCTCTCTCTCTCTCTCCTGTTTCTCTCTCTCTCTCTCTTGCTTTCTCTAAGTGAGAAGGGTTGTCTGGGACACGGTGACCTCATCTGTAGTTTTAATATCCAGAAGGCCATCCATGCTTAGCGTTAGCATGAGCCTGGTTAGTCATTAGCGGCCCAGGCTAGGTGCCAAGCAGAATGGCTGGCTGTGGTGTTGTAGCGCTTTATCACAGTGCTGTTTTCACAGTGGTTAGCATCGTTGTGCTCGTGTAGCATGCCCATAGACACTGAAGAGATTATAATAAGAGTCAATTGAAGGCTGATGGGTGTATGCTAACCTCGCAGAGATACACTCTTTATTGGTACCTGGCAGAGTCTCCTAGTCTGAAAGTAGCATAGCTACTTCAGACACACAGAATACTTCAGTGAAGTACTGACCTCAGACAAGTCACGTATAGACGCAAACTAGTTCATGACACAGGTCTACCAGTTTCAGACACGAGTCTCATTCCCACACACAAGGTACACGTTCAAGCATCCTACCTTAAACAGTTTACTTTTCAGACACATAGTCTACCTTCAGACACCAGTCTACCGTTCAAGGCACATATGCGCCTTACGCATTCACGAACGTATGCAGTCCTATCCTTCAGACACAGTCTACACTTCTATGCACTACTACATGACTATTAGACACAGTCTACCTCACATCAGTCGTCTACCTTCAGACTACGAGACTATCTCTGTCAGACAGCAGTCTTACCTTGACGCAATCCAGCATCACTTTCGATGAACAACAGTCTACCCTTCAGACACAGAGCTACTTCTTCTGTATGCGCAGACTCTCCGACCAGCTCTACACATCTCAGACCATCATACCTTCCAGAACACGTCTACCTTCAGACACATACTACCTTCAGACACAGGTCTACCTTCAGAACAAGTCCACCTTCAGAACACAGTCCCTACCTTCAGACACAGACTTGACACTTAGACACATTCGATTCAACAGTCTACCTTCAGACACAGCTACTTCACACATACTACCTTCAGCACATACTCAGCCATACTACCTTCACACGAGTCCTACTTCAGACACAGTCTACTTCGACATCAGACCTACTACCTTGACACGTTCTTAGACACAGTCTACCTTCAGACCACATACACCTTCAGACACAGTCTACCTTCAGACACAGCTCTACCTAAGTCATTGACACATTACTACCTACCATCCTTCGACACATCAAGTTCGAATCTACCTTCAGACACAGTCTGCTTCAGAACACATCTACCGTTCAGAACTACTACCTTCATGCCACATACTACCTCAGAACCAGTTACCTTCAGTACACATGACTACTTCAGACACCGTTACCTTCAGACCAGGCTATTAACACATACCTTCAGACACAGGTCCTTCAACAGATCTTACTCAGACACATACTACCTTTCAACATCAGTCCTACCTTCATAGACACCAGTCTACCTTCAGACACAGTCTACCTCATCATTCGACACAGTCTAACCTCACAGTCTCCTCACACAGTTATTCACACAAGTTACCCTTTTTTTTTTTAGGACACGTACCTTCACTACCTTCAGACCAGTCTCTCATGCGACACAGTCTACCTCAGACACAGTTCTACCTTCAGACACATACTACCTTCAGACACAGTCACCTTCAGACAAGTCTACTAATCAGTCACCTACTTCAGACATCATACTACCTTGCAGACGTACCTAGACCTCTACCTTCAGACACAGTACTACCTTTCAGACACAAGTCGACTTCAGGCACATTACCTTCAGACACAGTCTACTCAAACTCTCAAGACACAGACTACCCTTCAGACACAGTCTACCTGAAATCATCAGACACAATACTACCTTCAGACACTACCTCAGACACAGTCTACCTCAGACACAGTCTCTCCGAAGCAACCTTCAGACACATACTACCCTTCAGACAAGTCTACCTTCGACAATACTCCTTCGACACAGTCTACTTCAGACACATATACCTTTCAGACACAGTCTACTTCAGGCACAGTCTAACCTTAGACCATACTACCTTCAACCAGTCTACCTTCAGAACACCAGTCTACCTTTCAGACACATCTACCTTCGACACCACTACCTTCAACACAGTCTACCTTCAGCACAGCTGACCTTCAGACACCATACTACCTTCAGACACAAGTCTACCTTCACACAGTCTACTTCACACGCACTTCAGACGTACTCAGCCAGACACTGCTACTACCTTCAACACAGTCTACCTTCAGACACAACCATCCCTTCAGGACACATCTTCGTCTACCGTTCAGACACAGCCTACCTTTTCAGACACATACTACCTTCAGACACAGTCTACTTCAGACACAGCTTACCTTCAGACACAGTCTACCTTTCAGACATACAGTTACCTTCACCAATCACTTCAGTCTACCCAACAGTCTACTGACTACCTTCAGACACATGTCTACCTTCAGACACAGTCTACCTTTCAGACACCGTTCACACTTCAGAACAAGTCTACCTTCAGAACACAGTTCCTTCAGACACAGTCTACTCAGACACAGCTACTTCAACACATTCCTTCCACAGCTACTTGACCATTATCAGACACAGTCTTACTTCAGACACAGTCTACCTTCAGACACAGACTACCTTCAGACACAGTACTACTTCACGAACGTCTACCTTCAAACAGTCTACCTTCAGACACAGCTTTACTTCAGACACAGTCTAGCCGTAGACACATCTACCTTCAGACCAGTACCTTCAGACACTACCTTCAGTATCAGACACAGTCTACTTCAGACACAGCTCTACTTCAGACACAGTCTACCTTCAAGGACACAGTCTACCTTCAGAACCAACGTTTACTTCAGACACAGTCTACCTTCAGACACATTACTAAAACAATTCAAGACACCAATACCATCAGAAAACACAGATCTACTTCAGAACACAGTTCTACCTTCAGACACAGTCTACTTCACGACACAGTCTCCTTCGCAGATACCTCAGACCAGACTACCTTTCAACAAGCTACCTTCAGACACGTTCTACCTTCCAGACACAGTCTTCACACACACTCAGACACATCTACCTTCAGGACACAGTCTACCTTCAGACACAGACTACCTTCAGAACAGTCTACCTTACAGACACAGATCACCTTCAAGACACAGTCTACCTTCAGACACAGTCTACTTCAGACACAGCTACCTTAACTCAGTCCATCTACCTTTCAGAACACAGTCTACTCCAGACAGCACAGAACATACCTTCAGAACACAGTCTACCTTCAGACACAGTCTACCTTCAGAACACAGTCTACTCAGACACACCGACACAGTCTACCTTTCAGACCAGTTCTACCTTCAGAACACAGCTTTCCCTTACCTTCAGAACACAGTCTACCTTCAGAACACAGTCTCCTTCAGACACAGTCTACCTTCAGAAGACACAGTCTACTCAGCAACAGTCTACCTCAGAACAGGCATCTCCTTCAGAACAGCAGTTACTCAGACACCTTCAGAAGACACAGTCTTACCTTCAGCAACAGTCTACCTTCAGAACACAGTTCTACCTTCAGACACAGCTACCAGAACAGTCCTACCTTCAGCAGTACTTCCAAACAGTCTACTTCAGACACAGTCTTACCTTTCAGACACAGATCTCTCAAACATCTCTCAGATCTACCCAGCCAGTCCTACCTTCAAACACAGTCACCTGTCAGACACAGTCTTACCTTCAGCCACAAGTCTACCTATTCAACACAGTCTCTTCAGGGCCCTTCAGAACACAGCTCTTACCTTCAGACAACAGTCATCCTTAGACCAGTCTACCTCAGACACAAGTACCTTCAGGAACAAGTCTACTCAGACAACAACTACCTTAGACACAGCTCCTTAACACTCTTCAGACCACACATCAACACAGTCTACCTTCAGACACAGCTTACTAAAGTCTACCTTCAAGACACAGTACTACCTTCAAGAACACAGTCACCTTCAGCATTACCTCAGACACAGTTAACCTTCCAGAACACGTCTACCTTCAGACACATACTACCTATCAACCAGCACTTAACAGTCTACCTTCAGACACAGTCTACCTTCAGAACACATGCTACCTTCAGACACAGTACCCTTCAGACACATACACCTAGACACAGTCTAGCCTTCAGACACAGTCACCTTCAGACTCACAGTCTACCTTCAGACATCGTCACCTTCAGACACAGCTACTCAGAACCACAGTCACAGCTCCAGACCAGACTCTACCTTCAGACACAGTCTACCTTCAGACACAGTCTACCTCAGACACAGCTACTTCAGACACAGTCTACCTTCAGAACACAGTTACCTTAACCGATACCTTCAGACACAGTCTACCTTCAACACAAGTCTACCTTCAGACACAAGTTCACCTTCAGACACAGTCTTACCTTCAGAACACAGTCTTACCTTCAAGAACAGTATACCTTCCAGAACACATCTACCTTCAGACACAGTCTCACCTTCAACACAGTCTTACCTTCAGAACCAGTCTAAACCTTCAGACAGCAGTCTACCTTCAGAAGACACAGTCTACCTTCAGAACACAGTCTACCTTCAAACACCAGTCTCTACCTTCAGACACAGTCTACCTGCAGAAGAACAC
>NW_019944070.1:130397-134624 GCF_002910315.2 Salvelinus sp. IW2-2015
ACACACACACACACACACACACACACACACACACACACACACACACACACACACAGCAGTGACTCTTACCTTTGTACCACATTGTCCATTGTCTCCAGGCAGACCAGGTGATCCCTGTGAACGCAGATCAGTGAGATAACGAGGCTGTATACTCACAACACAGCTAGCTACATGTACATGAAAACCTTTAAGACAGTCACCTGTAAAGTAGAAACATAGAATAAGGGGTCACTTAGAAGTCCTTTATTTGACCTTTGACCTACTCTTTGGCCTTGTCTCACTCATAGGGTTTGCCTGGCAGCCCCGGAACCAAGGGTGGACCTGGAGGCAAGGTAAGGCTGTGACCGTCTCCCCCCTGTTTTTTTGTCCTACTGCTTCAGCACAATAATACAGAACAATACAAACTAAAACACAAACTAAGACAAAGGAAGCTACTCCCTCAACTGATAACGGCAGGTAGCCTAGCAGTTAGAGGGGCGGCAGGTAGCCTAGTGGTTAGAGCGTTGGACTTGTAACCGAAAGGTTGCAAGATTGAATCCCTGAGCTGACAAGGTAAAAATCTGTCATTCTGCCCCTGAACAAGGCAGTTAACCCACTGTTCCTAGGCCGTCATTGAAAAAAAAAATTGTTCTTAATTGACTTGCCTAGTCACTAGTTATGTGGGACGGTAGCGTCCCACCTTGTCAACAGCCAGTGAAACTGCAGGGCGCCAAATTCAAAACAACAGAAATCCCATAATTCAAATTCCTCAAACATACAAGTATTTTACACCATTTTTGAAGATACACTTGTTGTAAATCCAGCCACAGTGTCCGATTTCAAAAAGTCCAAATCTACTAATTATATGCATATTCTATCTTTTATGGTTGAGTAGCAGGCAGTTTAATTTGGSCATGCTTTTCATCCAAAATTCCGAATGCTGCCCCCTACCCTAGTGAAGTTAAATAAAGGTTAAAAAAATACAACTTCATGTTTTGTTTCCTTTCAGGGAGAGCCTGGTCCCAGAGGTCATGTTGGAATGTCTGGTGCCCCAGGACCTCAGGTAGGCCACCTGCCCATATGTTTGTATGTTTGTTTTCCACACACCAGACTACAGATTGTTATTGTGACTGTTGTTAACCTCTCTCTCTCTCAATTCAATTCAATTCAATTCAAGGGGCTTTATTTGCATGGGAAATATATGTTAACATTGTCAAAGCAACTGAAGTAGATAATAAACACAAGTGAAATAAACAATAAAAATGAACGGTAAACTTTGGACTCACAGAAGTTCCAAAAGAATAAAGACATTTCAAATGTCATATTATGTATKTATACAGTGTTGTAACGATGTGTAGATGGTTAGAGTACAAAAGTGAAAATAATAAGAATCAATATGGGTTGTATTGACAATGGTTTTTGTTCTTCACTGGTTGCCCTTTTCTTGTGGCAACAGGTCACAACTCTTGCTGCTGTGATGGCACACTGTGGTATTTCACCCAGTAGATATGGGATTTTATCAAAATTGCGTTTGTTTTCAATTCAAAACAAATCAAAGTTTATTTGTCATGTGTGCCGAATACAACAGGTGTAGTAGACCTTAGAGTGAAATGCTTACTTACAGGCTCTAACCAATAGTGCAAAAAAGTATTAGGTGAACAATAGGTAAGTAAAGAAATAAAACAACAGTAAAAAGACAGGCTAAATACAGTAGCGAGGCTATAAAAGTAGCGAGGCTACATACAGACACCGGTTAGTCAGGCTGATTGAGGTAGTATGTACATGTTGATATGGTTAAAGTGACTATGCATATATGATGAACAGAGAGTAGCAGTAACGTAAAAAGAGGGGTTGGCGGGTTGTGGGACACAATGCAGATAGCCTGGTTAGCCAATGTGCGGGAGCATTGGTTGGTCGGCCCAATTGAGGTAGTATGTACATGAATGTATAGTTAAAGTGTCTATGCATATATGATAAACAGAGAGTAGCAGCAGCGTAAAAAGAGGGGTTGGGGGGGCACACAACGCAAATTGTCCGGGTAGCCATTTAATTACCTGTTCAGGAGTCTTATGGCTTGGGGGTAAAAACTGTTGAGAAGCCTTTTTGTCCTAGACTTGGCACTCCAGTACTGCTTGCCATGCGGTAGAAGAGAGAACAGTCTATGACTGGGGTGGCTGGGGTCTTTGACAATTTTTAMSGCRTTCCTCTGACACCYCCTGGTGTAGAGGTCCTGGATGGCAGGCAGCTTAGTCCCAGTGATGTACTGGGCCGTACGCACTACCCTCTATAGTGCCTTGCGGTCAGAGGCCGAGCAATTGCCGTACCAGGCAGTGATGCAACCAGTCAGGATGTTCTCGATGTTGCAGCTGTAGAACGTTTTGAGAATCTTTTTAGTTTCCTGGGGGGGAATAGGTTTTGTCGTGCCTTCTTCACAACTGTCTTGGTGTGTTTGGACCGTTCTAGTTTGTTGTTGATGTAGACACCAAGGAACTTGAAGCTCTCAACCTGCTCCACTACAGCCCCGTCGATGAGAATGGGGGCATACTCGGTCCTCCTTTTCCTGTAGTCCACAATCATCTCCTCTGTCTTGGTTACGTTGAGGGATAGGTTGTTATTCTGGCACCACCCGGCCAGGTCTCTGACCTCCTCCCTATAGGCTGTCTCGTCGTAGTCGGTGATCACTGTTGTGTCGTCTGCAAACTTAATGATGGTGTTGGAGTCATGCCTGGCCATGCAGTCGTTGGTGAACAGGGAGTACAAGAGGGGACTGAGCACGCACCCCTGGGGAGCTCCAGTGTTGAGGATCAGCGTGGCAGATGTGTTGCTTTGTGGATCTGTGTAATCTGAGGGAAATATGTGTCTCTAATATGGTCATATATTTGGCAGGTTAGGAAGTCCAGCTCATTTTCCACTGCATTTTGTGGGCAGTGTGCACATAGCCTGTGCACATAGCCTTTCTCAATAGCAAGGCTATGCTCACTGAGTCTGTACATAGTCAAAGCTTTCCTTAACTTTGGGTCAGTCACTGTGGTCAGGTATTCTGCCACTGTGTGCTCTCTGTTTAGGGTCAAATAGCATTCTAATTTGATCTGTTTTTTGGGGGGGAATTCTTTCCAATGTGTCAAGTAATTATATCTTTGTTTTCTCATGATTTGGTTGGGTCTAATTGTGTTGTTGTCCTGGGGCTCTGTGGGGTGTGTTTGTGTTTGTGAACAGAGCCCCAGGACCAGCTTGCTTAAGGGACTGTTCTCCAGATTCATCTCTCTGTAGGTGATGGCTTTGTTATGGAAGGTTTGGGAATCGCTTCCTTTTAGGTAGTTGTAGAATTTAACGTCTCTTCTCTGGATTTTGATAATTAGCAGGTATCGACCTAATTCTACTCTGCATGCATTATTTGGTGTTTTACGTTGTACACGGAGGATGTGCTTGCAGAATCTGCATGCAGACTCTCAATTTGGTGTTTGTCCATTTTGTGAATTCTTGGTTGTTGAGCAGACCCCAGACCTCACAACCATAAAGGGCAATGGGTTCTATAACTGATTCAAGTATTTTTAGCCAGATTCCGATTGGTATGTCAAATTTTATGTTCCTTTTGATGGCATAGAAGGCCCTTCAATCTTTGTTTCTCAGATCGTTCACAGCTTTGTGAAAGTTACCTGTGGCGCTTATGTTTAGGCCAAGGTATGTATKGTTTTTTGTGMGCTCTAGGGCAACGGTGTCTAGATGGAATTTGTATTTGTGGTCCTGGCGACTGGACCTTTTTTGTAACACCATTATTTTGGTCTTACTGAGATTTACTGTCAGGGCCCAGGTCTGTCAGGGCCCAGGTCTGTCAGGGCCCAGGTCTGGCAGAATCTGTGCAGAAGACCTAGGTGCTGCTGTAGGCTCTCCTTGGTTGGTGACAGAAGCACCAGATCATCAGCAAACTGTAGACATTTGACTTCAGATTCTAGTAGGGTGAGGCCAGGTACTGCAGACTGTTCTAGTGCCCTCGCCAACTCATCYATATATATGTRGAAGAGGGTGTGGCTTAAGCTGCATCCCTGTCTCACCCCACGGCCCTGTCTCACCCCACGGCCCTGTGGAAAGAAATGTGTGTTTTTTTGCCAATTTAAACCGCAGACTTTTTTGTGTACATGGATTTTATAATGTTGTTTGTTTTTCCCCCAACACCACTTTCCATCAATTTGTATAGCAGACCCACATGCCAAATTGAGTCAAAGGCTTTTTTGAAGTCAACAAAGCATG
>NW_019944070.1:135005-150519 GCF_002910315.2 Salvelinus sp. IW2-2015
AGAGACTTGGTTTTGTTTTGTTGTTTGTCAATTATGATGTGGCAGTAAGATAATTGATCTGTTAGTCATTATGGTAAAAAGCCAACTTTGACAGTTTGCTCAGTACATTGTTTACTGAGGAAATGTACAAGTCTGCTGTTAATGCAGAGGATTTTCCAAGGTTGCTGTTGACACACTATCCACAGTAGGTTATGGGGTTCTCTCTCCTTTTTCTCTCAGGTGAGCCTGGATCTTCCCTGGTTGTAGCTGGTATGGAGGTCGTTCCTGGACTATCAGAGTATTCTCCCATCACTATAACAAGTCCCACAGCTTAACGTCATCTATCACTATAACAGTCCATAGCTATAACAAGTTCATGCAATCATACTTCTCTCTCTCTCTCGTTCTCTCTCCCTCAGGGTGACAGAGGCCAGAGGGGAGCTGTAGGGCCACAGGGTATTGTCGGCAAGGCTGTAAGTCACTTCTGCACATCTCAGCAGAAACATGTACTTTTGGCTAAATCTGTGGTTCTCTAACTTCGGTTCCTGACAGGAGATCACTTTTAAAATAAAAAGTAAACACACATCTAGCCAGGACAATAATCTAAGTGTTGTTGTGTGTCTTCAGGGCAACAAGGGTATGAGAGGGCCTATGGGCGTCCCAGGGGCTCAAGGCATCTCAGGAACCAAGGGAGACAAGGTGTGTGTGTGCGCTTGTGTGTGTCTGTGTGAAAAATACCCTTAATCTTTGTGTGTACCTGTGAGTAAAATATATGTGTGTGCTCTTGCATCTGTGAGTTTACGGATGTGTCTGTATCGAGACATATTGTTTGTYTGTGTCCGTGCGAGTGCATGTGTGTGTTCGTTTTAATGTTGAACGTCGAAGCCACAATGAGGATGCATTCCTGTCGATATCATACACATGTGATCATGCAGTTACCCAAATGGCCTGTTGGTGGCAGTGCTGACTCACAAATCCTCCAGCCTCATAAAGATGCTGCCGTTGTCCCACACAGAGCCGTAGCAATATAAATGATAGTACTAGAGTCGTCATCTCCCATGTCTTTAGATGGAACTACATCTTTCTTACTGTGTCTCCTGCAGTCCTTAGCTGGATCAATATATTGGCCTTGCTCTTTATTATAATGTATTATGTATTTGACTGTATTTACTGTGTGACTCATTTTTCTTTACACAGGGATTCCAAGGAAAAGTTGGGGCGAAGGGAGACTTTGTGAGTAGCAGTAAGCCTGTGATTTAAACCAATGCCATAGCCGCATAATGAAGTATCCAAAATGACTCCTGTATGATGCAATTGAAATAGGCTTTGTAATAGCAATTTGTAATAAAAAAAATCTTTGTAATAGCCGATGATCAATATATATATTTTTTCTCACTCTCTCGTCTTTCAGGGTGATCCTGGTGTAGAAGGCTTGGCTGGGGAGAAAGGAGAGAAGGTGAGTGGCTTTATCAGGATGGCACGGGGGAGAAAAGGGGGATGCCATAAAGGGGGATGCCACATTCTGGAAGAGGAAGGTTTGAGTCTAAGGGGAAACTTCTACCTTCCTAACTGTATTACACAGTTAGGATTTCAGACTGACCTTTCTGTCTGTCTGTCTGTCTGTCTGTCTGTCTGTCTGTCTGTCTGTCTGTCTGTCTGTCTGTCTGTCTGTCTGTCTGTCCTCCTCCGGCAGGGTTTTGGTGGTGAGCCTGGACCCAAAGGACAGGTAAGAACATCACTGGGGTTACTCCCAATCGCACTTCATTCATAGTAGATGGAAGCTAGTCGAAGCTAGTTGAAGCTAGTCAAAGCTAGTCGAAGCTAGTCAAAAAACGAATCGAAGCTGGTTGAAGCTAGTCAAAGCTAATATAAGCAACTTGAAACTAGCTGAATCTATTCAAAGCTAGTGGAAGCCTGTTGAAGATAGTCAAATCTAGTAAATGCTAGTTGAAGCTAGTTAAAGCTAGTTGAGGCTAGTCGAAGCTAGTTGATGCTATTTGAAGCTAGTAAATGCTAGTAGAAGATAGTTGAAGCTAGTCTAAGCTATTTGAAACTAGTAGAATTTAGTTGAACCTACTCTAAGGTAGTTGAAGCTAGTTAATGCTAATCTATCAAACAGTGGTGTCACTTTGGGTCTCATCTGCCACTCTTTCCTCCACAGCAAGGAGTGAGGGGAGAGACAGGGTTCAATGGCCCCACAGGAGACTCAGGCAAACCAGGAGACCAGGGACCAGGAGGACTGCCTGGGCCTCGCGGCCTCAATGGGGAGAGAGGAGTACCAGGCATGCCAGGCATTGTGGGGGCAGCAGTGAGTCCTAAACAGCTTTGACATAACAGCACAGATTAGTGAGATAGTGGTATAATTACCCTCAATAGAGAATGCTAGTGACTGACTAACTGATTGCTTGATGACTGGTTGGTTTTTTCTTTCCTCTCCTCTACATTCCTTTCCTCCATCTTACATCTACTATCCTACCATCCATCTTTCCCTCTCTCTCCCTCTCCTTGCTCCTCTACAGGGACGGGATGCATCAGACCAGCACATCATTGAGGTGGTTCTGAAGATGCTGCAAGGTAAGAGGTCACAACATTATAAATCTACTGAGTCTACTGTATCCAGGTAAAACATTGACTGTATACGTACTATAGCTAATATACATCCTCTATCCTCCTCATCCAGAGCGTCTGGCGGCTGTAGCGGTGAGCGCTAAGCGTGCCGTACTGGGTGGAGCRGGTGTCATGGGTCCCCCTGGTCCTCCTGGACCCCCAGGAGCTCCCGGTGCTCAGGGCCCACATGGCCTCACCGGCGCCCGCGGCATCCCTGGCATGTTTGGAGCCTCCGGACAGATCGGCAACACCGGACTGAAAGGTAGAAACTGAAATTGGTGACTTTCCAGATAAAAAGAGACACTGATCACTCAAAGAGTAATATAACAGATTAATACCACTGGCCCCTCTCCATCCCTCCATCCCTCCATGGCTCCATCTTTCTCTCTTTCAGGAAAGAGAGGAGCGAAGGGAGACAGAGGAAATCCTGGTAAACCACATGCTGGCCAGCCAGGGCCCCCAGGGATACCAGGTGAGACCCCAGGAGCACCACACACACACACACACACACACACACACACACACACACACACACACACACACACACACACACACAACACACACACACACACACACACACACACACACACACAACACACACCACACACAACACACACTCAGCCGTGACGTCCTGTACACACTATCAGTTGCTGTAAAGTGTGCAGTGATACGATAAGACGCATGGGGTGTGAGTAGCTCTATTTCGTACCAACAAAACTGTGGTTATACAGTATGTAAGACTGTGTTATACAGTATGTAGAGACTTGTGTATAACAGTATGTAGAAACTTGCTTATACAGTATGTAAAACTGTCGTTATACAGTATGTAGAGACTGTGTATACAGTATGTAAGAACTGTCGTTATACAGTATGTAGAACTGTGGTTATACAGTATGTAAGACTGGTTATACAGTATGTAGAGACTGTGGTTATACAGTATGTAGCAAACTGTGTTATACAGTATGTAGAACTGTGGTTATACAGTATGTAGAAATGTGGTATACAGTATGCAGAACTGTGTCGTACAGTATGTAAAGCTGTGGTCATACAGTAGTAGAGACTGTGGTTATACAGTATGTAGAGAACTGTGTTATACAGTATGTAGAAACTGTGGTTATACAGTATGTAGAACTGTGGTTATACAAATGTTACTAAGACTGTGGTTAACAGTATGTAGAACTGTGGTTATACAGTATGTAGAGACTGTTTATACAGATGTTAGAACTGTGTTAATATCAGTATGTAGAACTTGTATAATATGTAGAAACTGTGTTATACAGTATAAGAAGCTGTGTTGTATACAGTATGTAGAGAATTTATACAGTTGTAAGGTATACAGTTTAAGACTTGGTTATACAGTATGTAAGAACTGTGTTATTACAGTATGTAGAACTGTGGTTATACGTATGTAGAAACTGTGGTATACAGTATGTAAAACTGTGGTTATACAGTAATGTTAGAAACGTGGTTATACAGATGTATAAACTGTGTTATACAGATGTAGAACTGTGGTTATACAGTATGTAGAGACTGTGGTTATACAGTTATGTAGAAACTGTGTTATACAAGTATTTAGAAACTGTGGTTATACAGTATGTAGAAACTGTGGTTATACAGTATGTAGAGACTGTGGTTATACAGTATGTAGAGACTGTGGTTATACAGTATGTAGAATCCAGAGAACAAAGCTTAAATTAAGCCTCTTAAAATTGCTTAATCAATATATCCCCAGCAACTGTAAGAGAGTGAGCAGTCAGTTATGTACGACAGCGAACCAATCAGTTGATAAAGCGGCTCGGCTGCACAAATCCAACAAGCCATGGCTTCCCCCAGAGGAAAAGATCAGGAGCAACTTGGAGACGCAAACAAGAGTAATTAACACCGAAAGGATTTCCAGGAAAACAAAGCTAAAATACTCTCAATGCTCACCAAAACAAACAAACTGCTACAATCTGTTTTTTAAAAAGTAGATTCGCTCGAAAGAAAYTAGAGGCTATTGTGTCAGACATGCACATACAAGGTGTGCGCATGAACGAACAAGACAACAACATTTGCCATTTGAAAACTAGAAGTTGAATTGGACCAGCAAGAAAACAGAATGAGATGGAACAACATGAGCATATTGAATACAGGAACAGGTATGGAAGAAAATGCAAAGGATGGAATGAATCAGTGCCAACGAAGCCCTAAACAAGCTGCAAGAAACCTTTCCAGTTGGAGGAGGAGACCCCAATGCACTGAGGACAAAGCATGACAAATATATCATCACAGTGATGCCTAAGACCAGCTTATCGTAAATTGAGACAATATTCTTTCCCTCTCTCCCCAATGCAATCTATACTCTACTTTCCCCAAGTAACTGTTCTTCTCTGTGAAGTAACGATAGAAGTAGCCAATGCCAATTGGCTACATGGAAACTGAAAGACAGTACAAAGGGGGAAATATAGCATGTACTGTATGTCAATCACTGTTCTATGGATGTGTGGGTGTGGAAAAAATACCCAATTGTCATACTTGAGTAAAAGTAAAGATACCTTAACAGAAAATGACTCAAGTAAAAGTGAGTCACCCAGTAAAATACTACTTGAGTAAAAGTCTAAAAGTATTTGGTTTTAAATATACTTAAGTATCACAAGTAAATGTAATTGCTAAAATATACTTAAGTATCAATTGTAAAAGTAAAATTATAAATAATTTTWAATTCCTTATATTAAGCAAACCAGATGGCACCAGTTTTGTGTTTTATTCATTTACGGATAGCCAGGGGCACATTCCAACACTCAGCCATAATTTTAAAACAAATAATTTGTGTTTAGTAAGTCCGCCAGATCTATACAATAACAATAACTATGTATTCATACTATGACTTTTSCATATCCATCGGATGCCAAACGCCCTCATATGACGTGTCTGCTAAAAGGTTTTATCTGGTTCTTCAATGACGGACAYAACAGACGAGGTTAACTCTGATTCTATAAGGCTAACAAAATCAAAATGATTACATGGAATGTGTAAAAAAAAGCACAAGGTTCTTGAACATTTAAAAAGATTGTCAGGCGATGTGGTTTTCCTGCAAGCTCTACACTTCAAAAAAGGAGAAATGTAATATTTAAAGAGAAGCTGGGTTGGAAAGGTCTATGCTGCCACCTACTGTAGTAACATCAGAAGTCTAGGCATCCTGATAAACAAGAATACACACTTTAATCCCGGCACACGGACCAAGAGGTACGTTTTCTAATTTTSAATTGTTCCTTACATGGGGAAGAATAGACATTACTTTCATTGTATATCCCCCAGTGGCAAACCTAATGTTTTTAATAGAATTGAAGCTACAGTGCACTCGGAAAGTATTCAGACCCGTTGACTTTTTCCACATTTTGTTTCATTACAGCCTTATTCTAKAATTGATTAAATTACTTTTTTCTTCATCYATCTACACACAATGRCCTATAATGACAACGCCAAAAAATGTCTGKCACATTGAAGGTCCCCAAGAACACAGTTGCCTCCATCATTCTTAAATGGAAGAAGTTTGGAACCACCAAGACTCTTCCTAGAGCTGGCCGCCCGGCCAAACTGGGCAATCGGGGGAGAAGGGCCTTGGTTAGGGAGGTGACCAAGAACCCGATTGTAACTCTGACAGAGCTCTAGAGTTCCACTGTGGAGATGGGAGAACCTTCTAAAAGGACAACCATCCTGCAGCTCCACCAATCAGGCCTTATGGTAGAGTGGCCAGACGGAAGCCAGTCCTTCAGTAAAAGGCACATACAGCCCACTGGAGTTTGCAAAAAAGCGCACCTAAGAGACTCGAGACCATGAGAAAACAAGATTCTCTGGTCGATGAAAACCAAATTGAGCTCTTTGGCCGTAATTGCCAATGCCACGTCTGGAGGAAACCTGGCCACCATCCCACCAGTGAGATGGTGGTGGCACACATCTTGGGGGATGTTTTCAGCGGAGGGACCTGGAAACATGAATGGACGCAAAGTTACAGAGAGATCCTGGGATTGAAAAAACGCTCCAGCGCTCAGGGCTCAGACTGGGTGAAGGGTTCACCTTCCAATAGGACAACACCGAAGCACACAGCCAAGACAACGCAGGATGGCTTCGGAACAAGTCCTGTGACGTCCTAGGGCCCAGCCGAGCCCAGACTTGAACCCAATTGACACTCTGGGAGACCTAAAATAGCTGTGCAGCAATGCTCCCCATCCAACCGACAGACCTGGAGAGATCTGCATGAGAAACAATGGGAGAAAACTCCCCAAAATACAGTGTGCCAAGCTGTGATACATAAACCCAAGAAGCTTCAGGCTGTATCGCTGCCAACAGGTGCTTCAACAAAGAAAAGTAAACTGAAGTATAAAGGGTTAGAATACTATAGTAAATGTTATATTTCCAGTTTTGTTTCTGTTTTTTTGCAAAATTTCCTGGAAAAACTGTTTTTCTTTTCACTATGGGTATGTGTGTGAATTAACGAGTGGAAATGATTTTTAATTCAATTTTAGAATAAGGCTGTAACGTAACAAAATGTGAAAAAAGTCAAGAGGTCTGAATACTTTCTGAATGCACTGTATCAAACCCAGACAGGAACTATTATTTTAGCAGMTGACCTGAATCAAGCATTCAGCCAATTAGACAGGCATAGCAATAAAAAACAAATGGAAATTCAAGGAACCTCCAAAGAGGCTGAATATTTTCATTACTACAAATATTTTACAGGCACCTGGAGATTATTATCCCCAAAAGACTACTCTTTACTTCCTCAACGTTTGAAAAGCTCTTCAAGTTTTTTATTCCAYAAATGCTCACAACAATATACTGGGTTCTAAAATCCATGATACAGTGATATCGGATCATTCTCCTGTATCATGCTTAATTACACTAACAGAAAATGCACTTATAGTGAGAGAATAATTATGGTCAATGAACAGAGCGCATCTTTATTAAGGGTCGAAATGTATTAAATACGTTAAAAAAAAACTTTACCATAACAAATGTAGACATACAGCACAGAGAAAAGCCGTCCCCCGACATCATTTGGAATGCTTTTAAGGAGTACTTTAGGGGAACGATAACTCTCATACTCAGAAAATACAGAAATTCAATCTGAGTTAGTAATTCATTTTTCTTAGATTTTCTTTTCTATCTTAGAAAAAGCCAATAAAAAATCTTTACTAGGTAAAAAAGAAAATGACATTTCTGAACTTAAGCAGGAATATAATATTTTACTTTTGAAGAGCCAAKAACTACAGGTTAAACTCAAATAAAGCATACTATTTTGCATAAAGCATAAATTGAAATCACACAAAAATAAATATTAGACACTGTTAAGCCATTCGGGCGGAGAAATGCACCAGGGAAGAACAGCTTTCACATAGAATTGTATTTTAGATTCTGGGACAAAGTGGTGCCCCAATTTATMCCAATGACACCAAACGTCACTCAATGCTAATGCTTCCGAGTTCCATCTATCAAACTTTTATTTCAGTCATATTAAACCAGGAAAATCTGYAGAGTCCCCTGCAGATTACAGACCCATACATTTTATAAAGTGAGACAATAAAATAATAACAAAACTCAAAAGCATCAAAATGGCAAAAATCTTACCAGACTTGATARATATTAATCAAACAGGTTTTTATTAAAAATAGACACAAACAAACACAAGAACATGTTTCAGAATAATACAAAACACACAAAAAAGATGTTGATTTGTCAATAATGGCTGTTGATGATGAAAAGGCTGTTGACCGTCTAAGGGCCTTTCTATTTAGACCTTTGGAAGCATTCAACTTTCCAGCTAAAATAATACATTTAATACAAATATTATATAAAAGTCATTAAGCWAAAATATGCACAAATAATACATTACCTGATGAAATTGCTTTAAAAAGGGGCACAGGACAGGTGTCCTATCTCCCCCTCCTGTTTTCACTGGCAATTGAACTACTGTCAGAAAGAATTAGACAGCACACAAACGTAASAGGTATTGATAAACATGAATATAAATTAAACTGATTTGACGATGATCTCCTGATATACTGTACCTGACTAATATTGAAACTCAATGCTGCCTTTGTTAAAAACTTTTTGGGGATACTCTAAAGTCCGAGGATATAAAATGAAAGTGGAAAAAACTGAAATAATGGCAATAGGAAAAATAAATAMAATAACTCATGATCTACAGCAATCCTTTAAGTGGACCAAAAAAATATAAAATACTTATGATGCTTAATAAGTGACAAAAAACAACAAATATATAAAGATAACTTTATCCCATTACTCAACAAAATTAATAACCATCTAATTAATATGAACATTCTCCCATTAATCTTATGGGTAGAATAGTTTTTATATTACATTTCGGTAATATCAATTACCCCATTAAAGACATTCTTTAAAAAAGTATTCTCGGACATAACATAACAGACTTCATATGGGAAAATAAAACTCGTAGAATAAATAGGAACGTTTTAACCTTCCAGACATGGAATTGTATCAACTCGCCACCCAAGGCTTTCACTTGTGACATATACAGTYAGGGAAAAAGTATTTGATCCCCTGCTGATTTTTCACGTTTGCCCACTGACAAAGAAATGATCAGTCTGTAATTTTAATGGTAGGTTTATTTGAACAGRGAGAGACAGAATAACAACAAAAAAATCCAGAAAAACGCATGTCAAAAATGTTATAAATTGATTTGCATTTTAATGAGGGAAATAAGTATTTGACCCCTCTGCAAAACATGACTTAGTACTTGGTGGCAAAACCCTTGTTGGCAATCACAGAGGTCAGACGTTTCTTGTAGTTGGCCACCAGGTTTGCACACATCTCAGGAGGGATTTTGTCCCACTCCTCTTTGCAGATCTTCTCCAAGTCATTAAGGTTTCGAGACTGACGTTTGGCAACTCGAACCTTCAGCTCCCTCCACAGATTGTCTATGGGATTAAGGTCTGGAGACTGGCTAGGCCACTCCAGGACCTTAATGTGGTTCTTCTTGAGCCACTGCATGTCAGTGCTAGAGGCATCACTACAGACCTTGGTTCAATCCTGGGCTGTAGCACAACCGGCGGTGATCAGTAGTCCCATAGGGTGGCGCACAGTTGTCCGGGTTAGAGGAGGGCTTGGCCGGGGTAGGCCGTCATTGTAAAATAAGAATTTGTTCTTAACTGACTTGCCTATTTAAATGAATGTTAGATTTAAAAAAATGCAACTTAAAAGTTTTATATGACAAAATATCGACCTGAACACTTTTGAACATCAGAGAAATATTGAGGTAATCCTGTTTGAGTCAAAAACAGATGCTCATATGATAGGTAAGATATACACCACCTTGCAGAGAGTCTATCACAGTGACAATCTGTTAGAAAAAAATATAAACTATTGGAACCAAGGCTTAAAAATAATAGATATTGGCACAAGATGGAGGCAGTGTTGGAACATAATGAACAAAATTACAGTTAACAAAACTGTACTCTTAATCCAGTATAAACAAATCTAAATGTATAGAATTTAATATACAAAAAACAAAAATTAACAAATTCTACACTACAACTGCAGAGTCGTGTCTTTAGTGTAAAACTAACAATGAGTCAATAATTCATGCCTTCTGGGAGTGCTATAAAGTCCAAAAGTTCTGGGCAGAGTTAAAAAGCTGCGCTGGCAGTCTGAAGTTTTACAATGTACATTTACTTTTAATACAACTATCTGCATATTTCATGACATGGCATGACATGGCTTTATTATTTAAATATTGAAAAGACATCTGGCTACAGACAGAAACATTTGAGGTAATATGGGGCAGAGTCTAACAAGCATTAGAAACAGCAATGGGTGTTGATACGGTGGGAACATGTGGGTCTGAGCAAATGTGATATCATTATGTTTGTGGAAATGTATGTATGTAAATGTTAAATTGTCTATTGTTTTTGTCTATGTATGTTTTAGTTTATTGTACAAAATAATTACAAAAAATATTACAATAAAAAGTGTATCAAACTTGTACCTCGAGGAAGTCATGGTGTCAAGGTAAAACTTTAAAACCCTTCCTCCTCAGGTCCCCCTGGTATTGACGGGAGTGGCTCGAAATGGTAAGCCTGGTGAGCGAGGCCCCCAGGGCTCGGCAGGAGAGGCTGGTCGTCCTGGTAAGGCGGCCCCACTGGTCTTCCAGGGTTCTGTGAGGCTGCAGCCTGCCTAGCTGCCTCTGCTTACACCTCCCCCAGACTACAGGACTCCGCCAGGGTCAAGGGCCCAGGAGTCTAACTGAGACCTCTCCATCAAGAGCCCCACAACACCAGGGAGAAAGAGAGAGACGAAGAGAGAGAAGCAGGGATAGAGGAGAGAGAGAACTCTTCTTTATTGGATACCAACGAGAGCGAGGAGTGGGGCAATACTATCGTGACTGACATTGCCCCTCTGACCTCGAAACTGACGACCTTCAGTTGAACTGTTTGGAGACTGTTTGCAACATACACTATGCCCATCTACTTTAAATCACCCTGAGGACAGCCACTCACAGCCAATAAACACCCCCTGAATTTACAGTCTCTGGTTCGGGATTGGCTGATGTCAATGTCAGTCACGTCCAACTGCCTCACCCCAACCACAGAGGGAAAGAGAATGATGCCGCGTTCAAAACAACTGGGTGCTCAGAAAAAAAAACGAGCTCCGACTGGAAAAAATAGTTTTGAACGGTCATTCAACTCGGAATTCCAACTCGGAATTCTCAGGCCTCTTCTAGAGCTTCAACTTTCCAACCTGAAGATCACTGACGTCATGATTTTTTTTCGGTTCCCAGTTGTCTTGAACGCATCATGGGAGAAACGTAGTGACATCAGAATCATATCCAGTGACGTCATTGATAATGTCATCGGTAGTAGCCGTAGCCCCTGGACTGGGAGGACTAGAGATAGACTTTGTGTCTAATGATTGGTGCTTTTTATTTTATATACCGTGGTCACTTTAAATGCTATTGTTTAATACCTGGAATTTGAATTTTTAAATATGTTTTGAAGCAGAAAAGGCAAGCATATGACCCACTCCACCCGCCACCAAACAACAAGTGGCTTACAAGTGTACCAAAAGTACCAATAAAAGATTAGGATCAAAATCCACACTCCATACTGTAAGATGATTGCTAAACTCCTCGCCTGTATGCTTGAGTGAAATAATGAAACCCCTTTTTTATCTCACATCTACCTTTGCCTCATTTTAGAAAACTTTTTTCTTTAGCCTTGATCTCTTCCTCTAGTTGACTGGCAACAGCACATCCTGAGGGCACTCCCATCTATTTCCCATAATTCAGTGCTGTACAACCTTGTAAATGTTTTGTGATTTTATGTAGAGAAAAAGAGGATGGGTTAGATATGATCCAACAAAACAACCCCTGTATTAATGAACCTAATCAGCAATAAAGTTCAAAAGTTGAAATGACTGCTTTTCCAAACAGATCAGATACAGTAATCAATCTTTCTATGTCACTGTCAACTACAGGGTCAATCAATGTCAACATTCTAACAACTAGGACATATTATTTTCATTAACACAAAACTATCTATTTATTGTTCTTTATTATGATTATCTGTAAAGACATTTAATTTCTTTTTTCCTGGTTGTTCAGGTCAACCAATTCCAAACAATAAAAAATCAAGTTTTTGTAAAACCTGAATGTTCTTCCCTACCATGTGGGAACCGTTGGATCTCTGAATAGAAACAATTATTGTACTAAATGACATGGTCATATATTCCAGTGGGTTTAGAGGACGGTTTAACGGGAAGAGTCTAGACTGAAAAGCAGAATCATTAAAATAAAGTGCTTTAAAGTTTTTATCCTTAGTATTGCTTTCAATCAGAGGAACCAAGGAAAGGCCTTCCAAGGAAAGACACTGTGCACATTGATGTGTGTGGCAACACCACAGTGAACTAGTCACATTACATACTTGGATGTCTCTGATCTGTTGATCAACAACATGTCTGCTTTGCAAAATTTATTGCTTTTCCAGAAGTTTCCATAAAAAAACCATCTCTTTACACAGGATGGCTTAATAAATGTACGGTAACATAGAAACAATCAGATCTACTGAGAATAGCAGGGAAACAGTTCTGTTGTTTTAACAAGATATTTGTAAAAGCTAGGAATGAAGAGGAGATATGTTATTGGTTGGGTATTTAGTATACCTATGGGTCAGTAGTTATTCCTGACCAGGAAATACTCTGGACAGGTCACATGTTCAGGAAAAACTCCAATAACAACTTCAGAACATCTATATGATTCTAACCGTGGATATCCATTACATAGCTAGCGGTTGGTGACACCCTGTAGTGTATATATGACAGGTCAAACTAAAAAACAACACAACATACAAGGCAGGAGACATACAAGTTGTACTCAGTTAGTAATGGATACGGGAGAAGCTGGTTGGCACAGAGATGCCAGCGATGGTATGAGTATATGGATATTCAACTTTTTTCTTATGTTTGATAATGACATTGAAAACTCTTAGTGGTCATAAGAATGTACTTCTGCTTAGGATCGCTAAATTATGGGAACTTTCCCAAAATCACCAGCTTCAGAATTCTGTTTGGAACATTCACAGATTTCCTGCTTATCCCCTCCTGATTCTGGGAATCTTTCAACAGGATTTCTGAAAATCCAGGTACACCAGTGGTGTACTCGAGGAGCAAATATCCCTTTCAAGTTCATCTGTTGTTGAAAATAAGTTTGGGAGTGTGGTAAGACACTGTTAATAGATTGCTATATAACAAGAAAAAGTGATTTTTGAGGGCAGTTTTGAAAATGCTACCATTGAACATGATGTCCTGTACTTTATAAGACACGCCATGAAATACCTTCCAAAGCATAATAATACCCCATATATAAATCCAATCTGCTTTTATACAAAAGGCACAATTCCCTCATAAATAATTTGTTTTACAGAACAAATTACTCCCTATAAAATATTTTTTTAAAAACCACTGGTAGTGGATACATGACAGATCTTCGACCATAACAAACAACCACTGTAAGCCATGCTTGTACGCCAACCTCCAAAATACAAAAGGTATAAAAGCCAATACTATGTAAATTATTAATATTTACAAACAGAGCACTCTGGGAGGTGGGACATTATGTTCTTCTCACCACAAACAGGGAAGAGAAGGTGGAGAAGCCATTTATATAGCGTACAGAATCTGTTTAAGCATCAACTCATTCAAGTGATGGTGTATATTCAGCATAGAAATAACATAAACAATAGCATGCATAAGAATAAAGAACATTTGGAATGGGGCCAGTGCCATGTCAGTTCTATTCATTCTGTTTTCTATTTGCTAGAGAGAAGCAAGATCAAAGCAGAACGCACAAAGCAGCTGTCTAATACTCCCAACGGGCAGTTTTATTATCAGAATGAAAGACGAGGGTGATAGTGATGATGAGGAAGAGTTTGCAGGTAGTTTTTTGAGGCTGATCGATTTGCTCTTGCTGGTATTATCAAACTAGCATGTATATTTATAGAATGAATTACAGCTAAAAGTTGGGAAATTTTGAAGGAATGAACAGAACGGATAAGACAGAGAGTAGAGAGGCAGGATTAGTGGTGTTCCACATTATCTCCTTTTATCAAAGCCCCTTCAGCCCAGTACTAAGTCTTCAGTTAGAAGAAGGTCCTACACATACAGATGTAAAATCTTAATTTGATCACGCTGTTGCAGGATGAACTTTCCTACAATGCAGGACATTTAATAGAGTGTGTGTAGTGTATGATGTTTATAAAGGCTTCTCGGACTTCTTTAGTTTGTAATTTACACAACATGTTCTTGCTTATAATTAGGATCTGAGTGTACAGCATGTATCAGACAAACCACGACAAAAACGTCCATTATTATAATCTACATAATAATTAACAGTTTCCTGTTGCTGCAGGATTGTTTCCTGCTTTAGCAAACTGAGCTCAAATTAAGATCCTACATCTGTATATATTTTCTACACAGGCGGTGAGGTGGACAGCTAACTGGCAAACACTTTGATGAATTAGGGATGGATGAAGAGGACCACATCAACTATGGGTGCTCAGTTATTCACTTGTTTTTCCTAGGATGACTTCTGTTGATTGACTGGTCTTTTGTTCTCTCTTCTCTCTTCTCTTCACCCCTCCACTTCTGTCTCTAGTGCCTTCTGGTCTTTGGGTTGGTTTTCTTCTATCTCTCCATCTCTCTGTGGTCTCTCGGCCTCCTCTCCTCTTCAATAATCTCTCTCTCTCTAGTAGGGGCCCTTGGGGAGGGCCTTAGGGTTCCACTCTATTGGTTGGCTCCATACGTCAGAGGGTTACACCGGCCCTCCCTGCCCTTCTGGCCTGGCTGTCCAGGGGTTCCTGAGACTCCAGGGATCCCCTGCTGACCCACGGGCCGCTGGGGCCCATCTTGCCATAGCCTGGGGGGCCCGGGACACTGGGGCAGGGGATGAAGGGACAAGAGAACATCATTGAAGCACTGGATACAAAGTGAATATAAAGAGCAGAGCAGTTGAAAGATCTAACTTAATGAAGCTTTGGCAGGATAGTGGAGAGTGTAAACATTTCAACAGGCTGATGTGGTGTCTCAACCTGGTGTGCTCTGGGGGTCCACTTGTCAACCCCTCCCCTACACCTTGTCACCTTTCTCTCCCTTCAGACCTGTGGACCTGCAGAATGACAGAGGACATCACTTGAGAGAGTAGCTAACCTTTATGCATCGCTAAGCTGACATCACTTGTCATAACTGTTTATGATCTCCTATGTATTTATCATGACCGTGTATTCAGAGGTTACGACAAAAGAAATCAAGTGAAGTCTAGACTCACCTGTGGTCCCAGGACTCCTTTGGCGACCCTCTCTGCCTATCTGTCCTGGCTGACCCCGGGGGCCCTGGAGCCCCATTTCTACCTGGTTACCTT
>NW_019944070.1:150591-163878 GCF_002910315.2 Salvelinus sp. IW2-2015
CAACAAAAAAATCCAGAAAAACGCATGTCATAAATGTTATAAATTGATTTGCATTTTAATGAGGGAAATAAGTATTTGACCCCTCTGCAAAACATGACTTAGTACTTGGTGGCAAAACCCTTGTTGGCAATCACAGAGGTCAGACGTTTCTTGTAGTTGGCCACCAGGTTTGCACACATCTCAGGAGGGATTTTGTCCCACTCCTCTTTGCAGATCTTCTCCAAGTCATTAAGGTTTCGAGACTGACGTTTGGCAACTCGAACCTTCAGCTCCCTCCACAGATTGTCTATGGGATTAAGGTCTGGAGACTGGCTAGGCCACTCCAGGACCTTAATGTGGTTCTTCTTGAGCCACTGCATGTCAGTGCTAGAGGCATCACTACAGACCTTGGTTCAATCCTGGGCTGTAGCACAACCGGCGGTGATCAGTAGTCCCATAGGGTGGCGCACAGTTGTCCGGGTTAGAGGAGGGCTTGGCCGGGGTAGGCCGTCATTGTAAAATAAGAATTTGTTCTTAACTGACTTGCCTATTTAAATGAATGTTAGATTTAAAAAAATGCAACTTAAAAGTTTTATATGACAAAATATCGACCTGAACACTTTTGAACATCAGAGAAATATTGAGGTAATCCTGTTTGAGTCAAAAACAGATGCTCATATGATAGGTAAGATATACACCACCTTGCAGAGAGTCTATCACAGTGACAATCTGTTAGAAAAAAATATAAACTATTGGAACCAAGGCTTAAAAATAATAGATATTGGCACAAGATGGAGGCAGTGTTGGAACATAATGAACAAAATTACAGTTAACAAAACTGTACTCTTAATCCAGTATAAACAAATCTAAATGTATAGAATTTAATATACAAAAAACAAAAATTAACAAATTCTACACTACAACTGCAGAGTCGTGTCTTTAGTGTAAAACTAACAATGAGTCAATAATTCATGCCTTCTGGGAGTGCTATAAAGTCCAAAAGTTCTGGGCAGAGTTAAAAAGCTGCGCTGGCAGTCTGAAGTTTTACAATGTACATTTACTTTTAATACAACTATCTGCATATTTCATGACATGGCATGACATGGCTTTATTATTTAAATATTGAAAAGACATCTGGCTACAGACAGAAACATTTGAGGTAATATGGGGCAGAGTCTAACAAGCATTAGAAACAGCAATGGGTGTTGATACGGTGGGAACATGTGGGTCTGAGCAAATGTGATATCATTATGTTTGTGGAAATGTATGTATGTAAATGTTAAATTGTCTATTGTTTTTGTCTATGTATGTTTTAGTTTATTGTACAAAATAATTACAAAAAATATTACAATAAAAAGTGTATCAACTTACCTCAGGAAGTCATGGTGTCAAYGTAAAACTTTAAAACCCTTCCTCCTCAGGTCCCCCTGGTATTGACGGAGTGGCTCGAAATGGTAAGCCTGGTGAGCGAGGCCCCCAGGGCTCGGCAGGAGAGGCTGGTCGTCCTGGTAAGGCGGGCCCCACTGGTCTTCCAGGGTTCTGTGAGGCTGCAGCCTGCCTAGCTGCCTCTGCRTACACCTCCCCCAGACTACAGGACTCCGCCAGGGTCAAGGGCCCAGGAGTCTAACCTGAGACCTCTCCATCAAGAGCCCCACAACACCAGGGAGAAAGAGAGAGACAGAAGAGAGAGAAGCAGGGATAGAGGAGAGAGAGAACTCTTCTTTATTGGATACCAACGAGAGCGAGGAGTGGGGGCAATACTATCGTGACTGACATTGCCCCTCTGACCTCTAAACTGACGACTTTCAGTTTAACTGTTTGGAGACTGTTTGCAACATACACRATGCCCATCTACTTTAAATCACCCTGAGGACAGCCACTCACAGCCAATAACACCCCTCTGAATTTACAGTCTCTGGTTCGGGATTGGCTGATGTCAATGTCAGTCACGTCCAACTGCCTCACCCCCAACCACAGAGGGAAAGAGAATGATGCCGCGTTCAAAACAACTGGGTGCTCAGAACTCTGAAATCTCTGACTTCCGACTTCAGTGCGTTCAAAACATCTGGGAACTCAGAAAGAAAAACGAGCTCCGACTGGAAAAAATAGTTTTGAACGGTCATCCAACTCGGAATTCCAACTCGGAATTCTCAGGCCTCTTTCTAGAGCTTCAACTTTCCAACCTGAAGATCACTGACGTCATGATTTTTTTTCGGGTTCCCAGTTGTCTTGAACGCATCATGGGAGAAACGTAGTGACATCAGAATCATATCCAGTGACGTCATTGATAATGTCATCGGTAGTAGCCGTAGCCCCTGGACTGGGAGGACTAGAGATAGACTTTGTGTCTAATGATTGGTGCTTTTTTATTTTATATACCGTGGTCACTTTAAATGCTATTGTTTAATACCTGGAATTTGAATTTTTAAATATGTTTTGAAGCAGAAAAGGCAAGCATATGACCCACTCCACCRGCCACCAAACAACAAGTGGCTTACAAGTGTACACAAAAGTACCAATAAAAGATTAGGATCAAAATCCACACTCCATACTGTAAGATGTATTGCTAAACTCCTCGCCTGTATGCTTGAGTGAAATAATGAAACCCCTTTTTTATCTCACATSTACCTTTGCCTCATTTTAGAAAACATTTTTTCTTTAGCCTTGATCTCTTCCTCTAGTTGACTGGCAACAMCACATCCTGATGGGCACTCCCATCTATTTCCCATAATTCAGTGCTGTACAACCTTGTAAATGTTTGTTGATTTTATGTAGAGAAAAAAGAGGATGGGTTAGAATATGATCCAACCAAAACAACCCCTGTATTAATGAACCTAATCAGCAATAAAGTTCAAAAGTTGAAATGACTGCTTTTCCAAACAGATCAGATACAGTAATCAATCTTTCTATGTCACTGTCAACTACAGGGTCAATCAATGTRAACATTCTAACAACTAGGACATATTATTTTCATTAACACAAACTATCTATTTATTGTTCTTTATATGATTRATCTGTAAAGACATTTAATTTCTTTTCCCCCTGGTTGTTCAGGTCAACCAATTCCAAAACAATAAAAAAGAAAGTTTTGTAAAACCTGAATGTTCTTCCCTACCATGTGGGAACCGTTGGATCTCTGAATAGAAACAATTATTGTACTAAAATGACATGGTCATTATTCCAGTGGGTTTAGAGACGGTTTAACGGGAAGAGTCTAGACTGAAAAGCAGAATCATTAAAATAAAGTGCTAGTTAAAGTTTTATCCTTAGTATGCTTTCAATCAGAGAACCAAGGAAAGGCCTTCCAAGGAAAGACACTGTGCACATTGATGGTGTGGCAACACCACAGTGAACTAGTCACATTACATACTTGGATGTCTCTGATCTGTTGATCAACAACATGTCTGCTTTGCAAAATTTATTAGCTTTTCCAGAAAAGTTTCCATAAAAAAAAACCATCTCTTTACACAGGATGGCTTAATAAAATGTACCGGTAACATAGAAACAATCAGATCTACTGAGAATAGCAGGGAAACAGTMCTGTTGTTTTAACAAGATATTTGTAAAAGCTAGGAATGAAGAGGGGAGATATGTTATTGTTTGGGTATTTAGTATACCTAGGGTCAGTAGTTATTCCTGACCAGGAAATACTCTGGACAGGTCACATGTTCAGGAAAAAACTCCAATAACAACTCAGAACATCTATATGATTCTAAACCTGGTGATATCCATTACATAGCTAGCGGTTGGTGACACCCTGTAGTGTATATATGACAGGTCAAACTAAAAAACAACACAACATACAAGGCAGGAGACATACAAGTTGTACTCAGTTAGTAATGGATACAGGGAGAAGCTGGTTGGCACAGAGATGCCAGCGATGGTATGAGTGAATATGGATATTCAACTTTTTTCTCTTATGTTTGATAATGACATTGAAAACTCTTAGTGGTCAWAAAGAATGTACTTCTGCTTAGGATCGCTAAATTATGGGAACTTTCCCAAAATCACCAAGCTTCCAGAAATTCTGTTTGGAACATTCACAGATTTCCTGCTTATCCCCTCCTGATTCTGGGAATCTTTCAACCAGGATTTCTGAAAATCCTAGGTACACCAGTGGTGTACTCGAGGAGCAAATGATCCCTTTCAAGTTCATCTGTTGTGAAAAATAAGTTTGGMAGTGTGGTAAGACACCTGTTAATAGATTGCTATATAACAAGAAAAGTGATTTTTGAGGCAGTTTTGAAAATGCTACCATTGAACATGATGTCCTGTACTTTATAAGACACGCATGAAAATACCTTCCAAAGCATAATAATACCACCATATATAAATCCAATCTGCTTTTATACAAAAGGCACAATTCCCTCATAAATAATTTGTTTTACAGAACAAATTACTCCCTATAAAATCTGGTAGTGGATACATGACAAAAACCCACTGGTAGTGGATACATGACAGTTGACCATAACAAACACACGGTAAGCCATGCTGACGCCAACTCCAAAATACAAAAGGTATAAAAAGCCATTATATAAATATAAATATTTACAAAACAGGCACTCTGGGAAGGTGGACATTATGTTCTTCTCACACAAACAGGGAAGAGAAGGTGAGAAGGCCATTATATAGCGTACAGATCTGTTAAAGCATCAGACATCATTCAAGTGATGGTGTATATTCAAGCATAGAAATAACATAAACAACATAGCATGCATAAAGAATAAAGAACATTTGGAATGGGAGTGCCATGTCWGTTCTATTCATTCTGTTTCTATTGCTAGAGAGAAGCAAGATCAAAGCAGAACAGCACAAAGCAGCTGTCTAATACTCCCAACGGGCACGTTTTATAATCAGAATGAAGACGAGGGTGATAGTGATGATGAGGAAGAGTTTGCAGGTAGTTTTTTGAAGGGTGGATTTGCTCTTGCTGGTATTATCAAACTAAGCATGTATATCTTATAGAATGAACTTACAGCTAAAGTTGGGAAATTTTGAAGGAATGAACAGAACGGATAAGACAGAGAGTAGAGAGGCAGGATAGTGGTGTCCACATTATCTCCTTTATCAAAGCCCCTTCAGCCAGMACTAAGTCTTCAGTTAGAAGAAGGTCCTACACATACAGATGTAAAATCTTAATTTGATCACGCTGTTGCAGGATGAACTTTCCTACAATGCAGGACATTTAAAATGTGTAGTGTATTTGATGTTTAAAAAGGCTTCTAACGTTTGTAATTTCCACTTAGAAATGTAATACTTGATTTTCTATTAGGAACATGTATCAACCACGACAAAAACGTCCATTAATTATAATCTACATAATAATTAACATTTCCTGTTGCTGCAGGATTGTTWTCCTGCTTTAGCAAACTGGCTCAAATTAAGATCCTACATCTGTATATATTTTCTACACAGGCGGTGAGGTGGACAGCTAACTGGCAAACACTTTGATGAATTAGGGATGGATGAAGAGGACCACATCAACTATGGGTGCCTCAGTATTCACTTGTTTTCGTAGGATGAGTTCTGTTGATTGACTGGTCTTTTGTTCTCTCMTCTCTCTCTCTTCACCCCTCCACTTCTGTCTCTAGTGCCTTCTGGTCTTTGGGTTGGTTTCTTCTATCTCTCCATCTTCTCTGTGTCTCCTCGCCTCCTCTCCTCTTCAATAATCTCTCTCTCTCTAGTAGGGGCCCTTGACGGGAGGGCCCTTAGGGTTCCACTCTATTGGTTGGCTCATACAGTCAGAGGGGTTACACCGGCCCTCCCTGCCCTTCTGGCCRGGCTGTCCAGGGGTTCCTGAGACTCCAGGGATCCCCTGCTGACCCACGGGGCCGCTGGGGCCCATCTTGCCATAGCCTGGGGGGCCCGGGACACCTGGGGCAGGGGGATGAAGGGACAGAGAACATCATTGAAGCACTGGATACACAGTGACTATAAAAGAGCAGAGCAGTTGAAAGATCTAACTTAATGAAGCTTTGGCAGGATAGTGGAGAGTTAAACATTTCAACAGGCTGATGTGGRGTCTCACCTGGTGCTCCTGGGGGTCCACTGTCACCCATCTCCCCTACACCCTTGTCACCTTTCTCTCCCTTCAGACCTCTTGGACCTGCAGACACGACAGAGGACATCACTTGATAGAGTAGCTAACCTTTATGCTACGCTAAGCTGACATCACTTGTCATAACTGTTTATGATCTCCTATGTATTTATCATGACCGTGGTATTCAGGAGTTACGACAAAAGAAATCAAGTGAAGTCTAGACTCACCCTGTGGTCCCAGGACTCCTTGGCGACCCTCTCTGCCTATCTGTCCTGGCTGACCCGGGGCCCCTGGAGTCCCATTTCTACCTGGGTTACCTTCCTTCCCTGGGGGGCCAGGACGACCGGGGGACGATACCTCTTGTGGCTGCTGCATGCGAGACATGAAGTAGGCCATCCTCTCTGTAGGGGGATACAGTACAACTCCAGTAGATAAACCACCTAATAATCAATAAAGCTGTTTCCATTCTCTGCCATTGCTCAATTAGGAAATACGGGAAGATGTAAAGTATTGGTGATAAACCTAAACGAAAATAAGACCATGTTCTCACCATCAAATATCTTGATGACCTGCTGGCGAATGAAGTCCTTGATGTTGTCATAGTTGACCACAGGCTGTGGATTAGAGAGAGAGCGAGAGCGAGAGCGAGAGCGAGAGCGAGAGAGAGAGAGAGACATAAGAGAAGACCTAACCACCACTTTTGGGTTTTAGTCTTTTGACCAAACTGTTGGTTTTGTGTTCCATTAGACATTGTGGAACAAACACAAACATAACAAGTAATCAATTCATAATCGATGCAATTCACCTTAGTAGCTAAGGTCTCACCTCGTTGCCTGGTATTCCTGGAGGTCCAGTGGACCCTGAAGGGCCTGGTGAGCCCGGGGTGCCCCTCTCTCCCCTGGGTCCCACTGGGCCCATCACTGGGGTATCAGCTTTGGAGGAGTACCCCCCTCCACCAGGMGGTCCGGGGCGACCTCGTTCCCCTGGCGTACCCCTCTGACCTGGGGCACCTGGCTCACCCTGAGAGAAAGAGAGCGGGAGAGAGAGTCAGAAAAGGAGAAGAGAGAAGAGGGTTGCGAGGTAGTGAGTTAGTCAGACATCCAATCACTGAAGAGTACTGTTCGACCACCGACAACAGTGTTTTACATTGAAGATTGAAAAGATGAACTCCTGCACAATGACACTCATGTATCTTCAACAATCCAACTTCTATCAAACTGTGTCCACCAACCCCTCAGGGGTGCGTGATTAGTCCCCTCCTGTACTCCCTGTTTACTCATGACTGCACMGCCAAGCACGACTCCAATATCATCATTCAATTTGCTGATGACACAACAGTGGTAGGCCTGATCACCYACAACGACGAGACAGCCTATAGGGAGGAGGTCAGAGACCTGGCCGTGTGGTGCCAGGACAACAACCTCTCCCTCAACGTGATCAAGACAAAGGAGATGATTATAGACTACAGGAAAATGAGGACAAAGCACACCACCATTCTCATAGACGGGGCTGCAGGGGAGCAGCCCCCCCCTGGTGAGAGCTTCAAGTTCCTTGGTGTCCACATCACCAACAAACTAACATGGTCCAAGCACACCAAGACAGTCGTGAAGAGGGCACGACAAAACCTATTCCAACTCAGGGGACTGAAAAGATTTGGCATGGGTCCTCAGATCCTCAAAAGGTTCTTCAGCTGCACCATCGAGAGCATCCTGACTGGTAGTGGCAAACTGCTCGGCCTCCGACAGCAAGGCACTACAGATAGTAGTGCGAACAGTCCAGTACATCACTGGGACCAAACTTCCTGCCATCCAGGACCTCTATACCAGGCGTGTCCAGAGAAGGGCCCTACAAATTGTTAAAGACTCCAGCCACCCTAGTCATAGACTGTTATCTCTGCTATCGCACGGCAAGCGGTACAGGAGCGCCAAGACTAGGTCCAAGAGGCTTCTAAACAGCTTCTACCCCCAAGCCATAAGACTCCTGAACAGCTAATCAAAGGGCTACCCAGACTATTTGCAGTGCCCGCACATGGACTCTGTACCGGTACCCCCCTGTATATAGTCTCGCTTTTTGACATTACTGCTGCCCTTTAATTACTTATTACTTTTATCTTTTACCCTTTTCCATATTTTTTTGAAACGGCATTGTTGGTTAMGGGCTCGTATGTAAGCATTTCACTGTAAGGTCTACACCTGTTGTATTTGGCGCATGTGACTAATACAATTTGATTTGAACCTATTCCTGTCAGACCCTTGAAGGAGAGTCAACAAGGGGGCAGTGTCCACTTTAGATTGTAATCGGGCCCGACCCAGCCTCTAGCGTATTCCTTACTTACGTCCTTCTACACAATAAAAACACAGACACAGGATCGTATCCCAAATGGCACCCTATTKCCGATGTAGTGCACTGCTTTTGACCGGGGCCCATAGGTAATAGGGTGCCATATGGGATGCACAGCCTCCCAGACTCAGTAAATACASTCTGTATGGAGCCTAGCCCACACACTGTAAACAACATCCTGAGACAGACATGTGTGATTTATGTGAAACAAAGCTGGCCATTAAGGAGGGCTGACTTTTACACGTCACCACCGGACACTGGACCCGACTGATGAAATAGAGAGCAGAAGAAGAGGAAGAAGATAAAGAGATTCTCCTCTGTATTCTGTACTACTACAGTTAAAAGCCATGACAAAGCCTTCCTGTCACAATGACAAATCACCTCATCTCATGTCTCCGCTCCCACAGTAAATAACATTATCCAGGGGATAGAAAATAACTTATATTGGTTACTGCACTGATTCTAGTGTGAGACTACAGTTACTGTACTGTATCTGGTGTAGAGGACTACAGTTACTGTAACTGTATCTAGTGTACGAGGACTACAGTTACTGCACTGTATCTAGTGTAGAGGACTACAGTTACTGTACTGTATCTGGTGTAGAGGACTACAGTTACTGTACTGTATCTAGTGTAGAGGACTACAGTTACTGAGATCTGGTGTAGAGAAAACACAGTTCTGTACTGTATCTGTGTAGAGGACTACAGTTATCTGCCACTGTATCTAGTGTAGAGGACTACAGTTACTGTACTGTATATTTTAGATGACTAGTTACTGTACTGTATCTAGTGTAGAGGACTACATTACTTACTGTATCTGGTGTAAGGACTACACGTTACTCACTGTATCTAGTGTAGAGGACTACAGTTACTTACTGTATCTGGTTTAGAGACTACAGTACGTACTGTATTATTGTAGAGGACTACAGTTACTGTACTGTATCTAGTGTAGAGGACTACATTACTGTACTGATCTAGTGTAGAGGACTACAGTTACTGTACTGTATCTAGTGTAGAGGACTACAGTTACTGTACTGTATCTAGTAGAGGACTACAGTTACTGACTGTATCTAGTGTAGGACTACAGTTACTGTACTATCTAGTGTAGAGGACTACAGTTACTGTACTGTATCTGTGTAGAGGACTACAGTTACTGTACTGATCTAGTGTAGAGGACTACAGTTACTGTACTGTATCTAGTGTAAGGACTACAGTTACTGTACTGTATCTAGAGTGTAGAGGACTACGTTACTGTACTGTACTAGTGTAGAGGACTACAGTTACTGTACTGTATCTAGTGTAGAGACTACAGTTACTGTACTGTATCTAGTGTGAGATGACTACAGTACTGTACTGTATCTGTTAGAGGTACTTAGTTACTGTACTGTATCTAGTGTAGGACTACAGTTACTGTACTGTATCTAGTGTAGAGGACTACAGTTACTGTACTGTATCTAGTGTAGAGGACTACAGTTACTGTACTGTATCTAGTGTAGAGGACTACAGTTACTGTACTGTATCTGTTTAGTAAGGACTACAGTTACTGTACTGTATCTAGTGTAGAGGACTACAGTTACTGTACTGTATCTAGTGTGAGGACTACAGTTACTACTGTATCTGGTGTAGAGGACTACATTACTACTGTATCAGTGTAGAACTACAGTTACTGTACTGTATCTAGTGTAGAAGACTACAGTTACTGTACTGTATCTAGTGAAGACTACAGTTACTGTACTGTATCTAGTGTAGAGGACTACAGTTACTGACTGTATCTGGTGTAGAAGACTACAGTTACTGACTGTATCTAGTGTAGAGGACTACGTTACTGTACTGTATCTAGTGTAGAGGACTACAGTTACTGTACTGTATCTAGTGATAGAGGACTACAGTTACTGTACTGTATCTAGTGTAGAGGACTACAGTTACTGTACTGTATCTAGTGTAGAGGACTACAGTTACGTACTGTATCTAGTGTAGAGACTACAGTTACTGTACTGTATCTGGGTAGAGGACTACAGTTACTGTACTGTATCTAGTGTAGAGGACTACAGTTACTACTGTATCTGTGTAGAGGACTACGTTACTGTACTGTATCTAGTTAGAGGACTACATTACTGTACTGTATCGTGTAGAGGACTACAGTTACTGTACTGTATCTAGTGTAGAGGACTACAGTTACTGTACTGTATCTGTGTAGAGGACTACAGTTACTGTACTGTATCTGTGTAGAGGACTACAGTTACTGTACTGTATCTAGTGTAGAGGACTACAGTACTGTACTGTATCTAGTGTAGAGGACTACAGTTACTTACTGTATCTAGTGTAGAGACTACAGTTACTGTACTGTATCTAGTGTAGAGGACTACAGTACTGTACTGTATCTGGTAGAGGACTACATACTGTACGTATCTGTGTAGAGACTACAGTTACTGTACTGTATCTAGTGTAGAGACTACAGTTACTGTACTGTATCTAGTGTAGAGGACTACAGTTACTGTACTGTATCTGGTTGTAGAGACTACAGTTACTGTACTGTATCTGGTGTAGATGACTACAGTACTGTACTGTATCTGTGTAGAGGATTTCAGTTGTAGAGGACAGGAGGGCTGAGTTAGGAAAACGAGGTATTGCCAGGGAGGGTATTTGAGGTGAATGTGGAGAGTCATGCCAAAAGGAGCTTCATCAAATGATGGATACGTCCCAGATGGCAACCTATCCACTTTATATGCACTACTTTTAAACAGGGCCCATAAACTCTGGTTAATGGTAGTGCACTATATAGGGAAAGGGTGCTATTTGGGACATAACTGATGTCTGATGTCGGAGTTGAGGGAGTTTGCTGAATCAGCCAGAACTAACAGAGAGTGTTCAGAACCGGATCCTGGCCAGGACTACAGCCCTCAGCCCCTGGACTACAGCCCTCAGCCCTGGACTTCAGCCCTCAGCCCCTGGACTACAACCCTCAGCCCCTGGACTACAGCCCTCAGCCCCTGGACTACAGCCCCTCAGCCCCTGGACTACCCTCCCATAATACTCTTTAGTAGCGGAGGCCATATCTGAGGTAACCAGTCCACATGATAATACTATAGTTACTATGTATAAAATTTAGTTACTATAGTTTAGTATGGTATAAAAATTAATTACTATATTTAGTATGGTATAAAATGTAGTATTACTATAGTTATATGGTATAAATATGTAGTATTACTATAGTTTATATCATATACATATTGTAGTATTACATATTAATGTATAATACTGTAGTATTACTATGTTAGTATGTATAAATATTTAGTATTACTATAGTTTAGTATGGTATAAAATAATGTAGTATTACTATATTTAGTATAGTATAAATAATGTAGTATTACTATAGTTTAGTATGTATAAATATTTAGTATTACTATAGTTTATATGTATAAATATGTAGTATACTATAGTTGTATTATAAATATTGTAGTTTACTATAGTTTAGTATGGTATAAATATTGTATATTACTATAGTTTATATGTATAAAATATTTTAGTATTACTATAGTTTAGTATAGTATACATATTGTTAGTATTACTATAGTTTAGATATGGTATAAATATTGTAGTGTTACTATAGTTTAGTATGGTATAAATATTGTAGTATACTATAGTGTAGTATGGTATAAATATTGTAGTATTACTATAGTTTAGTATGGTATAAATATTGTAGTATTACTATAGTTTAGTATGGTATAAATATAGTAGTGTTACTATAGTTTATATGGTATAAAATATTTGTAGTATACTATAGTTTAGTATGGTATAAATATTTAGTAGTACTATAGTTTAGTATGTATAAATATTGTAGTAGACTATAGTTTAGTATGGTATAAATATTAGTTATTACTATAGTTTAGTATGGTATAAAATATGTAGTATTACTATAGTTTAGTATGTATAAATATTGTAGGATTACTATATTTAGTATGGTATAAATATTGTAGTATTACTATAGTTTAGTATGGTATAACTATGTAGTATACTATAGTTTAGTATGGTATAAATATTGTAGTATTACTATAGTTTAGTATGGTATAAATATTGTAGTATTACTATAGTTTAGTTAGTATAAATATTGTAGTCTTACTATAGTTTAGTATGGTATAAAATATTGTAGTCTTACTATAGTTTAGTATGTAAAATATTGTAGTATTACTATAGTTTAGTATGTATAAATACTGTAGTATTACTATAGTTAGTATCGTATAAATATTTAGTATTACTATAGTTTAGTAGTAAAATATTGTAGTATTACTATAGTTTAGTATGGTATAAATATTTGTAATCTTACTATAGTTTAGTATGGTATAAATATTATATAGTCTTACTATAGTTTAGTATGATATAAATAATGTAGTATTACTACAGTTCAGTATGGTATAAATAATGTAGATATTACTATAGTTTAGTATGGTATGACTATTGTAGTATTACTACAGTTCAGTATGGTATAAATAATGTAGTATACTATATAGTTTATAGGTATAAAACATGTAGTATTACTATAGTTTAGTATGTATAAATAGTGTAGTATGACTATAGTTTAAGTATGGTATAATACTGTAGTATTACTATAGTTTAGTATCGTATAAATATTGTAGTATTACTATAAGTTTTGTATTGTATAAAATATGTAGTATTACTATAGTTCATATGTATAAATATTGTAGTATTACTATAAGTTAGTATGGGAAAGAGAGTAACCAAAGATTATGAGGACTACACACTATAGCTTTTATATAGTGAAATATAAATAATTGAATACTCTATATTACTATGAGGTTGAGGATATGATATAAAATAATATAGTTTGGCTAACACCTATAGTTTCAACACCGTTATAGGTAAAGAAAAGCATTTAAGTGGGAGTGAGCGAATAGTAAGAATACAGGTGTG